>NW_016107524.1:2868495-2880646 GCF_001604975.1 Cebus imitator
CAGGAGGCTGAGGCAGGAGAATTGCCTGAACCCAGGAGGCGGAGGTTGTGGTGAGCCGAGATCGCGCCATTGCGCTCCAGCCTGGGTAACATGAGTGAAACTCCATCTCAAAAAAAAAAAAACCAAACTATTTGGGCATGGTGGCATGCGCCTGTAATCCCAGCTACTTGGGAGGCTGAGGTATGAGAATCACTTGAACCCAGGAGGCAGAGATTGCAGTGAGCCAAGATCGTGCCACAGCACTCCAGCCTAGGTGACAAAGTGAGACTTTGTCTCAAAAAAAAAAAATATATATATATATATATACATATTTGCTTTAGTTCAGGTTGAAAATATACCTGTTAGCACCTTTAAGTTTTGACTTTAAAAGGTGAAGCCAAAACAAAACAAAATATTGTAATTACTGTATCTATCCAGGTAAACTCTTAGCTTATAGCCCATGAACATATAGATGTTTAGCACCAAGCTCCATGCCAAGGAGGCCTGCAGAGAAGAGATGGAGAAACCAGGGCATTTGCTTGTTAAAATGTTTACTCAAGAAATAATTTTAATAATTAAGTAAAGAAGAGGAAGAAAAAGATTCCCTCTGTTTTTGTTCACTGTTCAGATCCGGGAGTCTCTATTCATTTCTGTTATGGAAACAACTATTGATAATCCTGGAAATTAACTCAATTATGCTAATAACATTTTTAAAAAGATTTAAAATGTGTGATTTTCTTCTTGGGATGCTTTATTTTGGCCCTGAAATGTTATACCAGCCTGCTTGTTAAATTGTTTCCAAATGTCCACCCTGCTTTCCCACCCCCTTTCATCCCCTGCTTCTAAGCTAGACTGGAAGTTCTTTGGGTGTAAATTTTCATCCTTGTAACCCTGGGATGCTCTGCCCCTTGTCTTCCCTATAACTCAACTATGCGTATATTTGGTCAGTGCTTTAATGCTGCCAGTCGTAGAGGCATTGTCTTGGTATTAGAAATTGCTGGACGGCAGCCATAGTCCCAAATAGCAAAAATAAGCTGGTTTCTCAAATTGTTACTTAGGCATTATGCTAGTCACATTAGAATTCTTGAACAATTTGGAAGAAATTATAAGACAAATGCAAAAGTAACCAAGTCTTCAGAGAAGTGTGCCAAGGTGCAGATGAAAAAAAGGCCTTCTCTGCTTACTGCCCCACCACCCATAGCTTAGGACATCTGCTAATAGATGCCATAAACCTGGAAATGGTCACCCGCCATGGGCTGTGTGTTCTATTAACACCACTGTCTCTGGAACATCAAGGAAAAAATGCATTACAAAAACAGTCCATGAATAAATACAATCATGTACTCTTTTGACTACTTGAATGATTTTCAAGTTGGACACAGAATTGACGGATGCCAGTAGAGAAAATTGCAAAAAAATTGATTTACAGATCAGATCACGCACAAATCTAAAGAGCTTGAATGGCATTCAGGTCCTCCAGCTGATGATCCTAGAGGAAGCCAGGACCATTTGAAAGCCCAAAGAGAATCCTATCAGGTAAACAGAGCTGGTATAGTTAATTATAACAGTAAATAGCTCTCAGAGCACCTGACTTGTAGAAGCTATGCTGAATAATATTTCATCTTTCTAACTGATATCTGGCAAACCTGGCTGTGTGGCTGTTTCATTAGGAATGGCAGTAATTTTATTATTTCCCTCTGTAGCTGGAGTAATAGTTTAAACTACAATTTAAAAAGAATATTTTGAGACAGGGCCTCACTCTGTCATCCAGGCTGGAGTGCAGTGGCATGATCTTGGCTCACTGCAACCTCTGCCTCCCAGGCTCAAGCAATCCTCCCACCATAGCCTCCCAAGTAGCTGGGACTATAAGCACATGTCACCATGCCCAGCTAATTTTTGTATTTTTTGTGTAAACAAGGTTCTGCTATATTGCCCAGGCTGGTCTCAAACTTCTAAGCTCAAGAGATCTGACTGCCCTGGGTTCCCAAAGTGCTGGGATTATAGGCGTGAGCCATTGTGCCTGGCCTAAACTGCAATATTTGGAGAACTGGTGAACTCAGCAAGTCTTTTCAATATTTCCTGTTTAATTTTTCTTAGCTGTGAAGCTATTTGCTCCCCAGTACTACCACCTGAGCAAGAGCCTCAAAACTGCTCTGTCTCCCTTCAGCCTTGCTGTCCTCTGATGCATCACGAATGGTCTGTATGCACTATTCTCATGTCACTCCTCCAGCAGAAAACTATTGCATAGTGCAGTGGTTTTCAAAGTGTGGTCTTTGGAACAGCAGCTTTAACATTACCTGGAAACTTCTCAGAAATGCAAATTCTTTGTCATCACCTCAGACCTATCGAATCAGAAACTCTAAAGATGGGCCCCAGTAATCAGTGGTTAAACCAAGCCCTCCCCTGCAGGTGATTCTGATTCATGCTGAGATTGAGAGCCTCTGGCCTATTGGATCCACCAGAATCTCTTTTTCTATCTTTCCAGGCTCTTTGTTCCCTCTGGTCTGTCAACGCAGTTCTGCTTGTAGTTACTAAGCACCTGTTATGTGTTGGGGATGTGTGTTTGCTCTCTGGCTAGGTTTGAACTTGTCAAACTTTGTACTGCATACTAACTTTTTTTTTTTTTTTTTTTTTTGAGACGGAGTTTCCCTCTTGTTACCCAGGCTGGAGTGCAGTGGCACAATCTCGGCTCACCGCAACCTCCGCCTCCCGGGTTCAGGCAATTCTCCTGCCCCAGCCTCCTGAGTCGCTGGGATTACAGGCACGTGCCACCATGCCCAGCTAATTTTTTGTATTTTTCGTAGAGACAGGGTTTCACCATGTTGACCAGGATGGTCTCGATCTCTTGACCTCGTGATCCACCCGCCTCGGCCTCCCACAGTGCTGGGATTACAGGCTTGAGCCACCACGCCCGGCCGCATACTAACTTTTTAATTTACTGACAATATCAAGGAATAAGTTGTTCTACGTGAATGAAAATCTCCTATAACTGAGACATCCTTTGATGTCCCAGTATGTTAAAAACTAGTAAAAAATTTTTTGACAAAGCCTTTTTGTATTAATTATCCTTTGCTAGGTAATACAACATTTATTATCTTATAGTTTCTGTAGAGCAGGAATCCAGTTGCAGCTTAACTAAGTCTTTTACAAGGTCTCAATCAAGGTGTCCTTCAATGCTGTTGGCTTATCTGCTTCCAAACTCACGCCTGAGTTAATGGCAGGATTTGGTTCCTTGTGGATTGTTGGCCTGAGGGCCTCAGTTCTCACTGGCTGTTGGCCAGAGGCCTTCTCATTTCCTTGCCATGTGGGGCTCTCTGTAGGTGGCATAAACATGGCAGCATGCATCCCCCAGAGTCAGCAAATAAGAGAGAGCAAGTGAGGGTGAGCAAGACAGACCCAGTCTTTGTAACCTAATCTCAGAAGTAACATCCCATCATCTTTGCTGTATTCTTTTTGTTAGAAGCAAGTCAGTAGGTCCACCTGGCTCATTCTGAAAAGTATTTGGACCTGCCCCTGAGTGTCTGTGGCAAATATCTACTCTCTTAAGTTTTTAACAAAAAATGTGATTTTGAATTATCTGTGGTCCACTCATGATTATTTTTGAGTCAGAGTCTCACTCTGTCGCCCAGGCTGGAGTGTAGTGGTATGATCTTGGCTCACTGCAACCTTCACCTCCCAGGTTTCAAGTGATTCTTCTGCCTCATCCTCCCCATTAGCGGAGACTACAGGAACGTACCACCACACCCAGCTAGTTTTTGTTTTTTTAGTAGAGATGGGTTTTACCATGTAGGCCAGGCTGATCTCAAACTCCCAACCTCAAGTAAACTGCCTGCTTTAGCCTCTGAAAGTGCTTGAATTACAGGCATGAGCCACTGTGCCCAGCCCCACTCCTTAATTTTATTTATTTATTTTTTGAGACAGGGCCTTGCTCTGTAGTTTAAGTCAGAGTGCATTGGCACAATCTTGGCTAACTGTGGCCTCAAGCCCTTGGGCTCAAGCCTTTCTCCTGCCTCAGTTCCACCCAAGCAGCAGGAACTACAGGCACACACCATCATGCCTGGCTAATTTTGGTATTTTTGTCACCATGTTGTCCAGGCCTGTATTCCCAGCAACTCAGGCAGCTAAGGTGGGAGGATCGTTTGAGCCCAGAGTTCAAGGCTGCAGTGAGCCAAGATCACGCCACTGCACTACAGCTTGGGTGATATGGTAAGACTCTGTCTAAAAAGAAAAAAAAGGCAAGTTTCACCTCTTACTTTTTACCTCTGTCTACCTGAAATGTTCCCTCTGCCATCTTGCAACCGTGAATCCACAAGTGTATGATAAAGATGGTGGAGGGCAGCCTTCCCTGAGGCATTGTAGTGCCAGACTAGCCTGGGAGCAACCAGGTTTGGACTCCTGATTCATGAGAAAAATAAACCGCTTTATTATTTCAGCCACTATTATAGGTATTTCTGCATTACATACAGCCAAACATATTACCTCAATCTTCTTTTCTCCCTCCATTCTTCTGCATGGATGCTGTGTGTGCCCTATTGGACACTCCATCCTTTCATTTAAGGTTTCCTTTGGAGTCAGGCATAGTGGCTCACACTTGTAATCCCAGCAGTTTGGAGGACTGAGGCGGGAGGATCACTTGAGGCCAGGAGTTTGAGACCAGCCTGGGCAACATAGTGAGACTTTGTTTCTACTAAAAATAAAAAACATTAGCTGAATGTGGTGGCATGTGCTGTGGTCCCAGCTACGTGGGGGCTGAGGAAGGAAGATCATTTGAGGCCAGGAGGTAGAGGCTGCAGTGAGCTGTAACCACCAATACACTCTAGCCTAAGCGAAAGAGCAAGACCCTGTCTCAAAAAAAAAAAAAAATTCCTTTCAGATTTACTGTGGTTATAGTACTTCTATTTTAAGAAGTACAAATTAATCTACAGGTGTATTTGAGAGAGAGTTAGGCACTTAGTATTTGTCATTACACCCTAATCCTCACAATAGTTCCATTTCACAGATGACAAGATTGAGTATCAGTGGGCTAAGTAGGTTTGCTTGAGATTTCCCCTCTACTAAGTGTTAAGACTATGCATTTCTCATTGTAAGGCCTGTGCCCTTCTTAATGGAGCAAATGATACTTTAATGATTATAATTTGTAAAGCACTTAATAAATGTAAATTATATTACCTACAACTTGCATTTGACTGACTTCATCAGTCTCAGAAGCACAGTGATATTTATATCTAATAAAAAACACTCCTGCTACCTTAAAAATGAATCCACATTTTTAACTGTAGACAGATGCTCCTGGTTAGACAATTTTCAAAGTTAGAACATGAAACATTATAAGTAAGACATTTGAAAATTTTCTTCCGTTCTTGTTCGTGCATGAAATCTACAATTTCTTGACCACATAAGATTTGTACAGTCTGTACACTTGGGTAAGTTAGCTAGTGGTTTAGAAAAAAGAGAAGTGTGAATTCAGAAAAGCAGCTGCTCCTAAATGGAATGATATCACAGAGTCTCAAAATAAAGCTTGGTTCAAGATTGCTTATTCTCCTGTGAATTGGTTGGTACTTCCTAAAACTTCCTCTCTTTGCAATGATTACTTTAAATCACCTCTCTATTTCTGTAAGATTAGGCTATCAGCGGTTTTAAACCTCTTTGTAGAAGTCTTGCCACTTTTTCAAATGAAATCTTATGTGGAATATTAGTATGTAAATCAAACAAGAAGAAAAAAAATCTCTGGCTGCAATGGGAGCCTGGAGGCATGTCAGCTTCACTCCAGCTTGAGAGGAGGCTGCTGAGGCCCCCCTGAAGAATTCCTACCTAAGATAATCCCTGAGGTCCTTTGCAAGTCTTAAATTCTATGAATCAATGGCTCTGTTGGGTATGTGTAGGTTATCTTATTGCCATGAAAACCAGTCGTATTCAACAAGGGGAAAATAACAATCACTGCCTTTCTCTGGGAACATCTGGTCTGGAAATTAGAATATTTTAGTTTTAGTCCCTGCTCTGCCATTATTTTGGTCTGTTACCTTGGATGCTGTTTGCCCATCTTTGAAATAAGAATAAAACATTCCCTACCTATTTTATTTTTAAACACATTTGCTTGTGAGGTTAAAAATTTCCTTTGACAAAAATAAAATTAGAGTACAATTGTGAAGTATTGCCTTCAGGAAGACGTACAACAAGAGGTGCGGATGGATATTGACTTCTTCTTCCAAAGTTGCTATTGTACAGTTGCCACCTCTGTTCATAATTATAGCAAAATCAAAAGCTTGGAACATAATTTCTGTTAGTGCCTGGGTATGGGAGCAGGTATTCATTTTCATTTGTGCATAGTTATAAAACTTTTCCAGAAAAAAGTGGAAGAATTCCTTTGTTTTTAAAAAAATTGGCTTTACATTTTATCAAAATAATACATGATCCTTATTAAAACTTGGAAACAGAAAAAGAAATTCCGCCATTCAGACTTGCACAAAATGTTGTTTGTTGAAGACCTGTAAAAACATTCTTTGTGCTTCTAAGATATAGACAGAAAGATGAGAAGGTAGGTAGGTAAATATAGGTAGAATGATAAAGAGACAGATTGGCAGACATAAATGAGAATCTTATGCTACATGCTGTTTCAAAATAAAGTATAATAACTTTATTTATACTTGCGTTTAACAAAGTCAAAGGAAATTGAAGTGGAACTATAAGAATTACTAAACTTTAGAAAAATGCTTATTCTCTGACGTTTCCAAAATATTAAAAAAAAAAAACACTAGGAATTATTTTAAAAACTTTTAAAATTCCATTTTTAACTATATTTGTTGACCCAATGTGATGCAATATGAGAAAATCAGCTTATTCACCATTGCACCATCCTCTCAATTTTATCACATTCTGTCTGTAATCATAATTCTTAGTTATTTAATCTTAGTTTTATACTTAAGTAAATTTTCTTCATTAATACTTGTCTAATGGTTTCTGTACTTTCTATAGTATTTTTTTTGTCTGAGTTTCATCTAATTTTCCTCCCAAATTTGAGAAGTCCTGTACCTTTAAAAATACATATATATATATATATATATATATATATATATATATGATCTAAATCATGGCCACTGTCATAATCATTTTATTTAATTTGGCTGATTGTAAGGAACCTTCCAACACATATACACAAGAGTTTAACAAGTTGGAAGTTTATTACTTTCTCACATAGCAGAAGTCCAGAACTGGCCTGATGCTTCCACAAATTCATTAGGGACCTACAACCCTTTTAGTTCACTGCTCTACCATTTATTGAAGAATGGTCCTTGTCCTTATAGTCCAGAAGGCTGCTTGAGTAGCAGCCATCATGTCCATACCTTGGGCAGCAGGATGAAGGAAAAATAAACGGTAGACCCCTTTATTTTTTCAGACATGAAAGAAACATCTCTGAACTGACATACAACATTTCTGCTTGTATGTCATTGGCTAAAAATTACATGCTTATGGAATATGTAATCTTTTTTGCTGATGGCAATTATCCAGTTAAAATCTTGTTCTTTTTTTTTTTTTTTTGAGGCATCTCACTCTGTCACCATGCTGGAGTGCAGTGGTGTGATCTTGGCTCACTGCAACCTCCATCTCCCAGATTCAAGCAATTCTCCTGCCTCAGCCTCCCAAGTAGCTGGGACTACAGGTGTATGCCACCACACCCAGATAATTTTTGTATTTCTAGTAGAGATGAGGTTTCACCATGTTGGCCAGGATGGTCTCCATCTCTTGACCTCATGATCTGCCCACCTCGACCTCCCAAAATACTGGGATTACAGGCATGAGCCACCATGCCTGGCCAATCTTGGTTCTTTTTTAAGGGTTTTTTTTTAAGGAGTCGAATGTCCTTTGTATACATTCTCTATATCGTTTTTATGTTTTTATTGTTCTGTCTAGCCTTTCACTCATGTCTTAACCTGCTTTCTATCATACTTTCCTCCTATTTTTGGTTGTTGCTAATGTAGCACTCATTTATGAGATGTTTTTATTTTCTCTTTAATTTATTCCTGTACCAATTCGCTTTTATCTTCTTCTGTTGTATTTTAAAAATCCCTGTAATATTCTTTAGGATCCATTTTTAGAGCAATGATTTATGTCTAATACATTTTGTTCTCCTGATTGTTTATGTGTTTATTTCATCAGTTACTTATAAATAATGTAATAAACACTTGAAAATCCAAGATAAAAACTAGGTCTCTGACAGTAATCTGTATTTAACTATATGGCTCCCTCATTGCATCCCAGTACCTCTCCACATCCAAAAAAAAAAAAAAAAAAGCATTATCTTAAATCCTATGTTCATCATTCCTTTGTTTCTTAAATATTGTGTTATTATATCAATATATAGTCCCTAAAATGATATATATCTTCTCTATGCTGGCTGTTTTTAACTTTATAAAAAGGATATCATTCTGTATGTAAGAAACTTTTTTTTTTTTTTTTTTGAGACAGAGTTTCTCTCTTGTTATTTAGGCTGGAGTGCAGTGGCACAATCTCAGCTCATGGCAACCTCTGCCTCCCGGGTTCAAGTGATTCTCCTGCCTTAGCCTCCCGAGTAACTGAGATTACAGGCATGTACAATGATGCCTGGCAAATTTTGTATATTTAGTAGAGACAAGGTTTCTCCATGTTGGTCAGGCTGGTCTTGAACTCCCAACCTCAGGTGATCCGCCTGCCTCAGCCTCCCAAAGTGCCGTGCCCAGCCCCCTAAACTTTTTAATTTCTATTATATTGCAGATATTCCTCCATATTGCTGTATGATAGTTCATCTGTTTTGGCTGCTATATACTATTTTGTGATATGGTTATACCACAATTTATTATCTACTTTCCTGTTAATGGGCAATGTGAATTATTTCCTATTACAGGTTATTGCTATTAATGTTTTGTTTTGTTTTGTTTTGTTGAGACAGTCTTGCCCTGTTGCCCAGGCTGGAGTGCAGTGACATGATCTTGGCTCACTGCAACCTCCGCCTCCTGGGTTCAAATGATTCTCCTGCCTCAGCCTCCCTAGTAGCTGGGATTATAGGCGCACACCACCACACCCAGATAATTTTGTATTTTTAGTAGAGACGGGGTTTTGCCATGTTGTCCAGGCTTGTCTTGAACTCCTAGGCTCAAGCAATCCTCCTGCTTCAGCCTCCCAAAGTGCCGGGATTACAGATGTGAGCCACTGCGCCCCGCCTGGTTATTGCTATTGTGAATAATATTACAATGAACCTTCTTCCACACATATGTTGTTGTACAGGTCCAAGAATTTCTTTGGAGTTTATGCCTTGAACTGGAATTGTTGAAGTACTGAGTATGTTCAAAACAGAATTCATTGTGTTACCTACCCTCAAAACATACCACCTTTCTACTTCTCTATTTCTGTAACACCCCAATCACCAATCCTTTGACTCCCAGCCTCCCTTGTTGCCTATATCCAATCGATTGCCAAGCCTGAGAAGTTTTTGGTTTCCCAATATATCACCCATCTCTCCTGTTCAAGCTTCATTAATTCTCTCCCCTGTGCTTTCTATTCTTTCTAAACATCATTTATAATAATTTCAATCACATAATTTTTATGTTCAACTTCTTTTTGTGACTCTGAATTGACTATGAGTTTAAGTGAACTCCATAATCCAACATTTAAAGCTCTCAAAAGAGAAGGTAAGAGTTGGAAGGAACCTTAGAGATCATCTTGTCAGACACACCTACCTACAAATGAGAAAACTGAGGCTCAGATAGGGAAAAGCGATTCTATCAAGGTCATGAGGTGGTCTGTTTGAACAATTTTATGAGCTCTGCAAGCATTCCAGGAAGAAAGCAAAGAGATGCTTGTGATCCTCCATCTTGAATTAAGGACAGAGGAGTGGAACAGTTGTAGTTGGGACAATTAGCATGATTATATCACAGAGAGAAAAAATATTGAGACTATTGGACTGGTAGAAATGAACCATTAAAAAATGAACTCTTTTGTTACTATGTTGAGTGTAACAATTGTTGCACTGCATTAGGATATAAGTGCTGTTTGGGACTGAAAGAGTGGAGCTGTGCTCTTGAAGACAGTCATTGTGCATGAGAGGCATGTTTTTAAAAGAAGAAACTAGGAAGAGGAGGTAGAGGTGCCCTAGATGAGTGGTATGGGTAGTAGGATCAAAATTGAAATGTCTGTCTCTCTCTCTTCTTTTCCCTAACCCACTCTTTTCTCAACTACAGGTCAGTTTTGTCAGTCTTGCTTGTGAAATAATAATGAATAGTATTTACTGAATGCTTTCTGAATGCTAACTGCTATACCTAGATTACCTCATTTAATCCTCACGTCCTCATTATAACTATCCTCATTTTATAGATGAGCTGCATTGGGCAAACAGAGAATATAGGACATATGGCCAAAAAAGGGAATAGTGGGTTGAAAAATGTCACACTTCTCCAAATTGACACAATTTGAAGAAGAGGAAATAAGATCCTGAGTATTTATGCCTAAAATTTTTGCTGTCTTTATTTGGGGATAGACTGTAGACATTGTAGATGCCTTGTGAAATAATACAATTCCTGAGAACCCTGGGATTGAGCTCATGTTAGAAGGACTCAAAATTTATATTAGAACAGTCTGTTTGTATTTGTGTGTGTGTTTTTTTGGCCTCCCTTAGTGTCTAACGAAGCCTTTCTGTTTTGTGGGAAGGTGCTCCAAGGGAAGGCCTTTTGTGTTTGTTTACCTTGAGCCAGAATGTTTAAGAGGCAGCAGCGTGCTCATGGAGGGAGAGGACATCTACAGATGAAAGGTAGAAGTCATTGAGATAGCCATCCTGGTACGACAAGAGCTTCTCTCTCTCTCCTGGAGTGTTCCCTTTCTGTGCAAAAACCTGAAATTCCACATACGTTCCAACCAGAAAAAAACAATGTTGGCTTTTCCAATTGGAATGGTTCATAGTACAAAGCAAGTAGGGAAGGTTATAAGAAAAGATGAAAGCAAAAAATGTTCCTTTTTTTTTTTTTTTTGAGACAGGGTCTTATTTTGTTGCCTAGGTTGGAATACAGTGGCATAATCTCAGCTCATTGCAACCTTCACTTCCCAGGCTCACACAATCCTACCTCAGCCTCCAGAGTAGCTGGGACTACAGGCATGCACCACTATGCCCAGCTAATTTTTGTGTTTTTTTGTAGAGATGGGGTTTTGCTGTTATCCAGGCTGGTCTTGAACTCCTGGGCTCAAGGAATCCACCTGCCTTGGCCTCCCAAGGTGTTAGGATTACAGGCATGAGCCACTGCATCTGGCCTCCACTTTTAACTGTCAATCAGTTGAAATTAGTAAGTATTGTGAGTCCATAGTGTGCTAATACAATGGTAGAGATGATCCTTGACCTCAAAGTTAAACATCAAACATGAAAAGGTAAATATGTGCATGAGCAGAATAGAAAAACAAGTTAAAAATACATACAAGGCCTGTCATAAGACAATATACCAAATGAGGGGAGCAGATAGTAAATAGGTGATGCAAATATAGCAGGGAGGACGAGTTCACTGGCTCTGTAATCTTCCATTATGAGGGAGGAGGGACTTGAGCTAGATATTTAAAGAATGGTAACTGTTGGATAAGTGGAAAGGAAGAAAAAATGACAGAAGCAGAGATGAGGATCAGAAAACAAGTAAGATATTTTGTAAAAGCAGTGATCAGATCTCTCTGGCTTGAACTGTGAGTTCTTTTAGGAGACTAGTAGGAAATAAGGCCTAACAGTAAAGGGTTTTGAATGCCAGGGTAAGGAATCTGACTTTACCTTGAAGACATGAGCACTCTTAAAGACTTTTTTTTTTTTCTTTTTTTCCCTTCTCCCTCTGAAGATTTTTTTTAATGGCAATGAGATTTAATTTATTTTTATTTTCTTAGAGACAGAATGCCACTAACTTGCCGAGGCTGGAGCTCAGTGGCTATTCACAGGCATGATCATTGCATACTATAGCCTTGAACTCCTGGGCTCAATGATTTTTCCTGCCTCAGCCTCCCAACTAGCTGGGACTACAGGCATGTGCTACCACACCTGACATGTAAAGACTTCTGAGGCAGGAAGTTAAACAATGAAAGTTACTTTTCTTTTTTTGAGAGTAGGTCTTGCTTTGTCACCCAGGCTGGAGTGCAATGGTGCAATCTCAGCTTACTGCAACCTCTGCCTTCTGGGTTC
>NW_016107524.1:2880656-2918264 GCF_001604975.1 Cebus imitator
ACCTCCGCTTCCCAGGTTCAAGTGATTCTCCTGCCTCAGCCTCCCAAGTAGCTGGGATTACAGATGCACTCCACCACGCCCAGCTAATTTGTATTTTGTTAGTAGAGATAGAGTTTCAGCATGTTGATTAGGCTGGTCTTGAACTCCTGACTTCAGGTAATCCACCTGCCTCGGCCTCCTGAAGTGCTGGGATTACAGGCATGTGCCACTGCACCCACCTGAAAGTTTCTTTTTAAGATGACTGGTCAGGAGGGAGGTGTGTTAAGGAATTGTGGTAGAAAAAACAACATTTCAACATCAAATGAGTTTTGAGAATTTTAATGTGTCAAATGTTTAGAAAATTCTGGATTCTTTTTTCTTATGCTAACTGCTGACTTGTGTTCAGGAGAAAGGAGAAAAAAGATCAGGTAGAATTTTATCTAAAGCAGAAGACAGCTACTTGGCTAGCATTTACCCACATTGCTGACATTTTGGGGACACTTCTCCAGAAAAAGTGAAACACAGTTTTCAATACACAGATTGAATAGAGGACCTTCAGAATAGGGGAAAAGTAAAGTCCTCAAAAGCCAGTGTGCTGTTTGTTCCTCTTTTAAAATAAATTTCTGTTTCATTTTTAAAAAGAGAGAAAAACTGGTTTAAAATGTCTTATTATACCTACATGACCAGGACACTTCATATATAGAGAACTGGTTCTCTTTTCTTAGCTAGAAGTTTCTATAGGCCCAACATGCACCAGGATTCCCTTTGGAAATTAAACACCTGAGATGGGGGCCTCAGCTGCTAAGAACACATGCTATTTGCTCTCAGGAATGGAAGTGTTACGAAGATAACTAATGGTGATGTCTTGTCAATAATGCCGGGAATGGGCCCTTACCAAACAGATCTAAAGGGGCCAAATACCTACTCTAGGCCATCAAAGTCAGGTGGAAGATTGATATAGAATGAATTTCTACTCGCTAAATTGAAAGCAAGGAGACCCTACTGGGCAAGGTTTGGGATCAGGGTGAAGGTTTCTGGAATAAGGGACATAGAGAGGACTTTAGGACCATACTCGGGTCTACAGCTCCTAGTCAAGTGCTTTCTTCACTACATCAAGCTGCATATGTACCTACTATTAGGTTTAGAACCTTCTGCCACTCCCTTGCTCCCTCTTTGGCCACCTATAATTATTTACCTGAGTGAGAAGTTTTGAGCATAGTTCAATGTCAGATCACATGCTGCCTTGGCAACGTGTGATCTGGGGCAGACTTTGCCTCAGAATCAGATCTATATATCACAGGGTTCTGATTGCTTAACCTGACATATCCTTGATCTGTCCTAACCTCTGACAGTTGTTATTCATTAGCCTACGTGCCCTCTTCTTTTTCTGACATCTGATAATAGGGCCTGTACTTGTGTCAGCCTGATACTGTCCAAATATTTGTACCATTGGTGTTTATCACCCTGAATTAAATTTGCAACAATATGGTGATCTACTTTTTATGTGGTTTCAGGTTAGCTGTTTTCACAGACAAGTCACTCTAGGCAGAAGCTGCTCTCTAACTTGAGATATGAATTTCATATAGCAACCAGCTTATGAGGTGCCATGGGGTGTTCCCTTTGGTTAACAGTAAGGTTAACAGTGAGGTTAACCATGAGGTTCCCTTTGGTTAACAGTGTTGACCTGGGAACCTGGGATCTAGAAGCCAGAACAAATCAATGCGGGAAAGAATAAAGCTACAGGGAAATCACTGGGGAATCAATAAAGCTACAGCTTCTAGCAGTAAATCCAGTCCTGCAAAGGTATCCCAAAAATATGGCCACAGAGTGCAGGTTATTGGAGGTACATGCATGTGCTTCATGATTGGTGAGAAGAGGAGGCCTTCAGAAATTTAGGCAGGGTAGGAGGCAGCTCAGGGAAGTCTGAGGCTGGGTAACGGGGGCCCAGCCACATGATTCAATTTGGGACTGGGTACTGGTGATGGCAGTGGTAACTGGAAAGAGAAGGAAAAACCAGGGGTCTGGAATTTCCCCAACCAGTGGCTTGCTTACTGACTCTCCATTAAAACATACTTCAGTTCTGTTGCCTCTTGGGGACATCACCAGTTTTCCTCCTCCAAACCTGCTCCTCTATCATCTCTGTACTTTGCTATCAACATACATCTTAGGGCTCTGGTTTTATATTTAGCTCACTCCTTGGAACTGACCACTGAGTTATTTTTCCTTCCCAAAATGTATATTTCAAAGGTAAGGAAGGAACTATTGGCCAGCTTTGTGCATGCTGAGGTCCATCCTGCTTCCAAATACCTTGACCCTGGGACCCCTACATACCTGGAAAAAGAGGTTGGATGTGATGAAACTAAGTAGTTTACTGAGACAAAAGTGAAATAATAGGGATAGAAACCTAGTTATTAGAACTAAGGTTCTAGGAATGGTAGACTGGGTTTGAAAACAGGATAAAATTCTACCTTTAGAACCTAGTTTCTAGTTGGAACTAGGGCATTAAATCTCAAAAATGTTTCTCAAATATTTTCTCCCTAGGGTTGCTATAGTAAGCTTCAGAACCAGTGCTTAAACAAATTCTGCCTCAATAGGTCTGGGGTAGGGATTGCAGTCTGGAAATCTAAAATTTTTCTTGTATACCTTTCCAGAAATATTTTATGCATATTAATCAAAAACTGTCTTTTCATTCACATGGTAACATACCATACACACTATTCTCAGCCTTACTTTTTTCCTCCACTTACCAATGTTTGAGATTAAGGCATACCAGTACATAAAGTTTCCTCCTTTTGTTAATAACTACATAGTATACTATTGTAGGAGTATACATAATTCATGTAACAATCCACTGCTGATGAGCATGTAGGTTGTTTCTAATCTCTCCCAACTGTAAACAATGTAACTATGAGTAACCATGTATATATGTAATTTCACAAACTAGTGATTATATCTGGATAAATTATTAGAAGTGGAATTGCTGGGCTAAATGACAAGTGATTCTGTAACTTTGATAGATATTGCCAAATTGCTCTTCACAGAAGTTACATCAACTTACACTCCTATGAGCGTGAGTGCTGCTTTTCCAGAAGCTTAAGCCAACAAAGCCAACAAAGTCCATTATCAAACTTTTTATCTTTGCCAATATAGTTGAAAATAGTATTTCATTGCTGTTTTAATTTACATTTCTTTTGTTATGAGAAAGGAGAATGAGCATTCTTTTAAATGTTTAAGAGTAATTTATATTTTCTTTTTGTGAAGTCTGTTCCATTTTCTTTTATGCTCAATCTTTTTTTGTTTTGTTTTTGAGATGGAGTTTTGCTCTTGTCGCCCAGGCTGGAGTGCAGTGGCATGATCTCAGTTCACTGCAACTTCTGCCTCAGCCTCCCAAGTAGCTGGGATTACAGGTGCGTGCCACCATACCCGGCTAACTTTGTATTTTTAGTAGTGACAGAGTTTCACCACGTTGGTCAGGCTGGTCTCAAACTCCTGACCTCAGGTGATCCACCTGCCTCGGCCTCGCAAAGTGCTGGGATTACAGGTGTTAGCCACCACGCAGCCATATTTTACTGAATCTTTGGAGAGCTTGTTTGGAGGTTCTAGCAGGGCAGCGCAGCTGCTCGTATACCCTTGACCAAAGACCAGTCCTCCTCTATCGGGTTGGATGTCCTCTTTGACCGAGTGTGCAGCTTAAGGAGAGACACACATGGTGTGGTAAGGGAGGAAGGGGACCCCTGCCTAGCCAGCCAGATCAACCAAATCAACCCTGGAGATGAGTGGAGTGACAGATGTCATAGCTAGATCGCTCTCACATCCATTTTACTAAATCTTTTGATCTTTATTTTATTGCTTGTAGGAGCTCTTTATATATTAAGAAAATTAAGCCTTTGGCTGTGATATGAGATATTTTTCCTAGCTTACCATTTATCTTTTCACTTCCCTTTTGAGGACTTCTGCAGGGCAGCTTTTTATAAAAAAATTTATTATTAAATTCATTAATATTTTATTTAATGACTTCTGGGTTTTATGTAATACTTACCTTCCCCACTCTGAGATTGCAAAAAGTTATCTCACAGATTCTTCTAATACCTTTATAGATTTTTTAAAAAATATATTTAAAACTTCATACAGAATTTATTCTAGATGTAGACTTTGTTTCCAACTTTTATTTTGCTGATGGCTACCCAGTTTCCCTAATAGCAATTATTGAATAATTTATTCCACACCACATCATTTTGCCCATGATTTGAATTGCTTCTTTTATCATATTCTAGGTTTCTATGAGGATTGGGCTTTAATTCTGAACTTTCTGTCTGTGACTATTATGTCTATCTTTTCATGTGCCAATACCACACTGTTTTAATTATAGTAGCTTTAAAAGGCAGTTCTGATGCAGATGATCCATGGAGCATACTTTGAGAAACACTGTTTTAGAGACTACTATAGTATCAGTCCTGTGCAGAACAGAATTATTATAGTGAATAGCATTTGGGAAAAAAACAAAAGATTTCATGATTCAAATGGACCCATCTATTTTACAAATCTGAGGCAACTCCTACATCTTGACAGCAGCAAGAGATATGTAAGGATAATAGATCATATCCTCCTTGAACCTATTTTCCAAGTCAATTATATTGACTGTTCTACAGACCAGAATCTACAGTTGAGTATTTGGCTTTGGTAGTGGCTATAAAGTACCTCTGACTTGACTGACCAAATTTTGACAATTTCAGAGAGAATATAGAGAAGATGGCAGATGCTTCCTTTTTTAAATCTTCATATTTTTCTATTAACAAGTATAAATATATTCAGATATTTTTGGGAGCAATTTTCATCAGTTTGTTAGCTTTATTTGTATAACTTTTAAGTTAATATGAGACGTACATTTGTGTGGTAGAAATTTTGTATTGAGTCCACATGAACAGTTTAATAAGTTCATGAACCCTTTGCAGTAGTAAACAACTGAAATAGATAAGAAAATACCCATGTACTTCTATGGAAACAGATTGTACACATACATAATCAATTTACTTGTTTATTCAACAAATGTTAATTGAGCACCTATTATGCTTCCAAGAACTCTAATAAGTGCTGGGAATGCATTAGATAGCAATACCAGGAAGAAATGATTAATGCACATGAAAGTACTTGTATTAGTTTTCTAAGATACTTGTAGCAAAGCACCACAGACTGATTGGCTTTTAAAAATAGAAATGTATTCTCTTACAGTTCTGGAATCTCACAGTCCAAAATCAAGTTGTCAGAAGGGCCATGCTCCCTCTGAAGGATCCAGGGGAGAATCTTTTGCCTCTGTCTAGTTTCTAATGGTTGTCTGCAGTCTTTGGCTTTCCTTGGCTTATAGCTGTGTTGCCCCAGCCTCTGTGTCCATCTTCATATGGCTGTTTTTCTTCCCAGCCTTCTTTCAAGGACACCGGTCATTGGACTGAGGGCACACAGTAATCTAGTATCACCTCATCTTAAATTAATTACATGTGCAAAGACCTTGTCTCCAAATAACATCACATTTACAGTTATTGGGGGTTAGAACATTAACATATCCTTTTGGAGGACATGATGCAGCCTACAACAGTGCTTATAAAATATGAGGCTGAAAAAATATTTATGTTTAGAACACACCTACCTATGTTCTTAGCAAGTTTGTTTTAAAATGTAATTTTAAAATAGTTGGCTAATTATTTACTTGAGTAAAATGGGAATGGAAACAATTGAAATAAGAGATGATAGAGTCATCAAATTTATTGAACCCACCACTGACCCGGATTACAGTAGCATTGTGCACAGAAACTGCATTACATTAGTTGGTTGCTTGGGTTGTCAGGAGTAGTAGTAGAGTTTGGGGCACCCTGGAGAGAAAGAGGCCATTGGAAGGGGATCTGAAGCTGTCTTTGCAAAATTATGACTGAAACAGTGAAAGAGATCTAACTTAGCTGACTCCATCTTGTTTCTAACCTCCAAGCTTTCCTTGTTCATTCATGGGCGTAAGCTGAACTAACTTTGGGAGAAACTTAGTTTATAGTTTAAAACAAAGATGACAACAGCCCTTTGCTAAAGCAGACCTCCTTCTTGCCTGGGGACTAGATTGCCTCTGTAGGACTAACATTAGCCACAAGATGAGAAATTATGGTTTAGGAGTCATGCAGCTGGAGGTTACAGGATTCTGACCCTCCCTAAACTGCTCCTGAGATCAGTGCTTGAGATATTTTGCAGACCCTGCGCTTGATGGATCAGCTGGCACCACCCAGATTGATTAACTGGCTCATCCGATCTTGTGGGCCCCACGCAGGAACTGACTCAGTGCAAAAAGACAGCTTCAACTCCCTGTGATTTCATCCCTGATCCATCAGCACTCCCAGCTCACTGGCTTCCCCTCATCCACCAAGTTGTCCTTAAAAACTTTGCTCCCCGAATGCTGGGGGAGACTGATTTGAGTCATAACAAAACTCTGGTCTCCTGCACATCTGGCTCTGCATGAATTACATTTTCTCTGTTGCAATTCCCCTGTCTTGAGAAATCGGCTCTGTCTAGGCAGTGGGCAAGGTGAGCCATTGCGGGGTTACAGTTCTGGGATAGTTGCAACAGGAAACTTCATGTTTCAAGCAGGGCCTGTTGTGATTAAGGCATATACCACTTTTCTATGAAGAAGACGTGAACCTGGTCTGCTTTTTCCCTTGGAAGAGGTAGAAGAAACTAAAATAAACCTCCCTCTACTGCCCCGTTCCACTGTGACTGCAGAAAAACTACTCAGCTTTTCTCCCTTCCCTGCCCTTGGGAAACCTGGCCTTAGCCAACCTTCTCTGATGGAAGATCTGTTTTAGGCCAGGAACGTGATGCTCAAAACATTTCTATGTCTTGGATTTCTTACCAGGCCATCCCTTTCCCAGAGTCAATATTTTCATACAGATGGCAAAATGACTGTGGTTAGGATTCCATTTTATTGTATCTATTAACATTATGTTAAAAGCATAGTAACAGATTCAGAATCAAGAGCTCCAGGAGGAGCCCATATTTTCCTACTGTGACATGAAAAACTGTAACAGAAGTTCTATCTGGCAGTAGATTTAAATTTTTTTATTATTTTTTTTTGTGTGTGCTACATAGAAAGCTGGTCTGCAGCTAACCAGTGAAGTTGATTTAGTTTGCTTTCACCTGCACACAGCCGGTTTCTTTCCTCATTGCTCCTACACGGCTTAATATTCCACCTGTCTTCCCCCTCCAGCCCGTGAAAACTGACTCTCAGAAAAGCATTTGATAATCTCATTTACACAGTTGTGTTAATGGTTGACAAATGGTAAAAGGTAGTTAGTGGGATGCAGCTGGAAGTAAACTTGAGTAGAAATGGAAGGCCTGGCTCATTTGGATCCTACAAGAGACACCCGCCAACTGTGCTGGTGCAGCTTAGGATGGTTTGATCTATGATTTTTCGACTTTACCATGATGCAAAAGTGATATGTGTTCATGAGGCTCTTCAACTTACAATGGGGCTACATTTGTATAAACTCATCGTAAGTTGAAAATACCGTAAGTCCTAAGAACACATCTTTCCAAGAGTTAAGTTAGACCCTTTGTAAGGTGCTACTCCCCGTCTTCCATCCAGCCTCTACCATGGGTCACTTTAATGCTATCATATTTTTTTCAAAATTGTCTGATCATCTTTCACTAAATTGTAGTCCTCCAAGAAAGAGAACTATATATTTTGTCATTAGTTTATTTGTTCATTTTTGTATCACCATAAGATTAACAATAATAGTCAATGTTGAATCCTTCCTATATGCCAGGAAAGGTGCTAAGATTTTCCCATATTATCTAATTTAATTATCCCAACACCCCTGTAATGTACGTAGTATTTCTATCTCATTTTTCAAATGAGACTAAGGTACATATATTTACTGTCCAGTCACATGGCCAGGAAATGGGAGAGTCATGCTTCTGTGGTTTGCCCACATAGGTGCTAAGTAATCACTGAGTGGTATAAAAAATATACAAATGACAGTTTTACATATTCAGAAACTGAACACTTAGCTGGGCACATAAGACGTAAAGCAATTAAGGAGACCAACGGGGCAGCACGAGGTTAAATATAAATACAACTGGGCAAAGGAAATCAGCATAGGCTGCACCAGTAAAAGAAGTAGGCACTGAAGAACAAAATGAGTTTGCAAAGTTATAATATTCAGAACTCTGAGTGGTGGGGATGGGGAGGAAGCTAGACCTGTCACATGTGGACTCAGCAGATAGAGAAGGGAGACCATGCTTGCACACCCAGAACATAGTGGCAGCACATAAGGCCCAGCCAGATTTGGGTGGGCCTTGAATATTTGGGAGAGAAGGTTAAACTCTTCTATCAAACAGTCCATGGGAAACTGAACATACATATATATATATGTTTTTTTTTTTTTTTTGAGATGGAGTTTCGCTCTTGTTACCCAGGCTGGAGTGCAATGGCACGATCTCGGCTCACCACAACCTCCGCCTCCTGGGTTCAGGCAATTCTCCTGCCTCAGCCTCCTGAGTAGCTGGGATTACAGGCACGTGCCACCATGTCCAGCTAATTTTTTGTATTTTTAGTAGAGACAGGGTTTCACCATGTTGACCAGGATGGTCTCAATCTCTTGACCTCGTGATCCACCCGCCTCGGCCTCCCAGTGTTGGGATTACAGGCGTGAGCCACCGCGCCTGGCCGGAAACTGAACATATTTTTAAGTGAGTGTGACTTAACTGTGCCTTTAGAGAACTGAGTGTGAAGTAAAGGTGGTAGGAATTTAGAAAAGTAATCAGGACACTCCTTGAGTAGTCTAGGAATGAAATAAGATTCTGAACTAAGCAAATGACAGCATAAAGTTTTTTCTAAGCTTGGAAAAAATGAGGGTGAGGATTAGATATTCAGATATTCCAAAGGAAGAGCTGATAGAACTTTGGGATTGACTAGGTTATGAGTGATGAGGAAGAAGATGGGATTTAAAAATGACTCCTAGAATCTGAACTGATGAGACAAGAAAAATGGTGGCAAGAAAACTAAAAAGTTAGGGGAGGAAGATGCATATAGTGTTAGACATTTTAAATTTATTGAAGATATCTGGCTGAAATGTCCAAATGAAGCAGGAAATTTGTGATGATAGCTAGGAAGAGGGATTTGGTTTAGAAAAGCAAAGTCGCCTGTCACCTGTGGAATAAACATGCCAGCGTCAGAACATGGGTGAACAGGGACTGCTGCTTAGTGTTGAGACAGCTCCCCACAGGTAACTTGCATCCCTGCACATCTTGTGAGTGAGGTACTGAATGCCCTTCATTCAAGTCTACATTTTCAAGGATGTTTGTGAACAAATAGCCTTGGAAGATAGAGATAGTGCCCCCATCGAGAGAAAACGTCAGCCGTGCTTACTGTCTAATAGAGTGTCTCATTCTAGATCAAAGAACAGGCATGTTTCCTGCCCATTGTAAAAGATTTAGCTTCCCTAATCTCAGAGCTCCTGCACTTCAACAAACCCACAGCCTCTGCAGGCATTTGAGCTCACTGGCATTGTCCCCATGGAACTAGGGAGAAAGGGCAACTGATGCAAATAAGCTAACGTTCACGCTACTTGCTGTACCGAGAGTCTCTGACCTCGGATCAAGGAAACTATGACATGATAATTTGTTAGCTTGTATGGTAAAACCTTAGACCTCCACCACACTTCTTAATGGCTAAGTGAGGAGCTGGGATAAAAGATACAACTGGGCAGGGTTTGGGATCTCAAATGACTCTAGGCAAGGGTGGACAGTAGTAAGAATAGAAAAACATAGGCAGATAGAGATTGGAGCATTGTACTAAAGAGCTCAATCATGAGGCCTACCCAGTTTTCTCCAAAGAGAAACTACCCCATATATAGTTCTCCTGCCAAGGGAAGACATCTGGAAGTGATGTTCTCCACTATATAATCTGTCAATCTGATTGGCCCAAACAATCCTTTTGGTCAACAGTTTTCCCACTGGGCTGCCCTATAGGCATGGTCTAGTCCACGAATTGGCTGCCTTTGGAATAAGTACCTCCCACTTACCTAAACAGCATGGCCAGAGACGTCACAAAGCATCTTCGGCCCTTAGCCTCAGAAGCAGGCTGGGAAGAAGTGGGGACCAAGCAAGGGCCGACCAGAGGGAATCTAGCCCAGCTGTAGGAGGATACCCAGTCCCAGGGGCATAATAAACTCAAGCTTGATTCTGTGTCTATAGCAGGGGCCAATCAGTCCTGTGAATGGAGGCCTTAAAGCAGGAACTGCAGGACAGACTGGAGCACTGCTGTCCTAAGCAGGCGGAAACAGCTGAACTCTGACCAGGTTGGTATTGTGTTATATTATTAAAAATAGAGAGGAGTGAATTCAGTTCAAGTCAGTTCATCTAACACTTATTAAGTCCCTACTATCTGCCAGGGACTCTGTGAGTTACTGGGGAAATGACAATATGAGGCATGGATCCCATTCTCAAGAATCTAAGGTGTGGAGGGGGTGGAAAAACAAACACATAAACGAAGAAATAGAATAAAGCATAATACACGTAATACTAAGGGCATACGTAAGACATAGATATGAGGAAGTCATTGAGTTTTAGGGGCACAGAGGGAAGTAGCCAGAGAAAGATGACTGAGGAGCAGACTCCTGTACAGCATTTTGGAAGATGAATGAGGTGAATGGAGGTTTTTCTCAGGAGAATGGAGAACACGAAGGGCATGGCTCAGCCCCAGGTTTGGGGGCAAGAGGGAGATTATAACAGGGATTAAGCAGGTGACAGAGCCCTGGCCAAGCAGTCCAGTATTCAGGATCAGACCTCAAGATGAACAGAGAACTGATTTATTAAAGAGGAAACTATGGCAGAACCCAGGTGTATGACAGAGCAGAGGGGCGTGAAGAATAACCAGGCCTGAGTGGGCATGCAGGTGCCATGGATTAGCATTGGTGCATGCGGTGACAAGCCTCTGGTGTGCAGCTCATTCAAGACCTTCCTAGGCCAGGTGTGGTGGCTCCCGCCTGTAATCCCAGCACTCTGGTAGGCCGAGGTGGATGGATCACCTGAGGTCGAGAGTTTGAATCCAGCCTGGCCAACATAGTGAAACTCTGTCTCTACTAAAAATACAAAAAATAGCTGGATGTGGTGGTACACACCTGTAATCCCACTGCTCGGGAGGCTGAGGCAGGAGAATCACTTGAACTCAGGAGGCGGAGGTTGCAGTGAGCCAAGACGGCACTATTGCATTCTAGCCTGGGCGACAGAGCAAGACTCTGTCTTAAAAAAAAAAAAAAAAAGAAAGAAAAAAAAGAGCTTCCCAGGTAGAGAACCTGATTTTGAATTTACCAAATCAGGTTTTTACCACCTGTTTAAGATGGGCTTTGAGGCAGAAGGACCAGACCTCCTGGGGTGACTATCTCCTAAATGAGATTTTACTAAATGAGGCTTCTTCTACTCCTTCATGAACTTTCGCTAAATGAGGCTTCTTCTACTCCTTCATGAACTCTGCCATGTTCAGACTCTTGGCTCTCTTCTGGATTATTAAAATAGCTGCCTAATTGGCTTTTCTGCCACCTAACACGAGCTTCTCTGATCCATCTTCCAGATAGCCCTCGGGGTGCTTTTTCTAAAAAGCGAAGTGATGATGTCACTTTCCTGTCTGAGATCCTTCAGCAGCTCCTATTGTCTGCCAGGATCCCCCTCCTCTTTAGCAAGGCCCTTACAGTGTAGCCCTGCCAAGGCAGATGTTTTAGATAACGAAGCTGGGATGTCTGGGCTCTTCACATTCAGGGCCTGGAAGGAACCCTAAGTGATGTGTTTATGTGGGCATTTTGTATTTAGTTTTGTAAAAACGTCCCCAAGTTGTCAAAGCTTCTCTCTGGTCTCATCTTATGATAATGTTCTCTCTCTCACGCTCCCACCAGCCTCAGGTTCTCTGGAAAGTTGCCCATGATGCTGTGTTGTTCAGCACCCAGGCATCTCTCCTGGGGGAAAGGCTTTCCTCATCCTCCCATGTCCCCCAAAAACTCACAACCTTCTCCTCCATGCTACCCTGTACTGTGGTTACACTGCCCAATTTCTGCTTATATCACAGATCTCTGTTTATATATCTGCCCCACTGAGCTGGGACCTCCCCTCACCCAGGTATTCCCAGTACAAAAACAGTGCCTGGGGTTAAGGTTGTGGGGAAGGGGGAAGCTTGTTAAACTAATCTGAAATGAAATGCCACTGCAGCCTCTTATAATTCATAACATGTCTACAGTAAATGGTCACTAGCCTGTGTCATGGAATAAGTAAGGCATTTAAAATATATTATCTTAGAGAATATGATAATGAGAAGGTGGTATTAGGTTGAATGACATGAAATTGCCAATATTTAACCATCATTGGTGTATTAAAAACAGCAATTTTATGTAGTTCTACGTAATAGATTTAAACTAAGTCAGTCTGACTCCAAGGTTAGTATTGCTTCCTGTAAGGAGGAAGAGCTAATCTTGACGAGCTGAAGTGAAGTGATGGCAAGAGCCTGGGAGGGTGAAGTCTGGGTGGGTTGTGGGGCACACCTGCAGGCTCATGCATCAGGACACTTAGCTGAGGGTGCAGATGTGCGAGAGCCACAGCTGGAGCTTCAAGCAGGTAAACCCTGAAAGCTGATTATTCATTGTGTGGGGAGAACATGTGATAATTCTTTTATTTCTATTTTTTCTATAGGTTGTATTTTAATAATGATAGTCAAACTTATCAAAGGAGTTGTTTCTTTTGTTTGTTTTTCTCCTCTTCAGTTAAAAATAATCCAGGCCAGTCATGGTAGCTCATGCCTGTAATCCCAGCACGTTGGGAGGCTGAGGCAGGTGGATCACCTGAGGTCAGGCGTTTGAGACCAGCCTGGTGAACATGGTGAAACCCTGTCTCTACACAAAATTAGCTGGGCATGGTGGCAGGTGCCTGTAACTCCAGCTACTAGGGAGGCTGAGGCAAAAGAGTCACTTGAACCTGGGAGGCGGAGGTTGCACTGAGTCGAGATCATGCCACTGCACTCCAGCCTGGGTAACAGGGCAAGACTTTGTCTCAAAAAGAAAACCCAAAGGGAAGGATTTCACTTTTTTTTTTTTCAGAAGGAGGAATTAAAAAAAAAGAAAAGAAAACAGAATCTACAAGCATAGTTTTCTCTGTTAAGATTTTTAATAACTCCTTGCTGCTCTCATGAATAGGAGAACTTCATACAGTTATTTTACAAGATCATATTTTAAGTAATAGCAGCTTTTACATGACACTACTTGCATAATGATTTTTTTTAAAAAGAGGAAACTGTTTTTATGTTTTGGGATGGCACTTAATTGCCAGGAACATAAGTTGAAAAAAAAAATCAAGGCAAAATTACTACTGAAGCCTGAAAGAAAATAGAAAGCTTCCAGTCCCATTACTGCAGTCCAAGACAACATCATAATATAATTTATAAAAAAGTTACTATCAAAGAAGATTTGTCAGCAAGCCCCAGCAGCGCAAACCATTGATGTAACATAGCTAATAACTACTTTGCCATAACCACTCCTATTTACTTGCAGAAAAAAAAATTGATACATTCACATGGGCCATACCACAGAATTTTCATCAACTCTGCAAAGGCATTTTGCACATTACCTGAGGAAGGATTTCTAATTGATTGTCTAGAGCAGAGTGGGAGAAAACCAGAACTAAAATGGAAATCTGCAATTACAGCTCAGAATATCTCTGAGGAAGCCAACCCATTTCAAAGCACGGGTCAACAGCACTGGATGGCACATGAGAATGGCAAAATACTTCTGACAGCTGACACCCTTTACAGTGTACAGAATAACTTTCATTTTTCCCTGGTCCCTTTCGTATCTCCCTTCCATCCCACCCCAAATGACCATCCAGAGTAGGCATTGTTCATTTTACCTTCAGATAGATTCATCCAGTAAACCTCCCATAAAGAGAATCACTCTCAGATCTCTGTCCTACTGGTCATAGGAACGTCTTCCTATCACTGTCTTTCTCCAAACATATTTAAATGCAGCATCTTTGAATGAGAAGGACCAAGTTAGGCAGCTGCCCCTCCTGCCTCCACACTGTACTAAAGTTGAGGTACCACAGATTTGGTCTTCTGAGGAAAGGTTTCCCTTTTGTTCCTTTGCTGTCATTTTAACTCTATCCACTCTTTTTCCCCCTATCCCTTTAAAGACTCCCAGGTCCAAGCAAAACTCTATTTAGAGTTGGAGGGGAAATCTTGGTTTACAAACAAAATCTAAACTCTGATGACTGTAAGTGTTGGGCTCAAGGTTTGGCAGTGACTGGGGAACATATCAGTGAGGATACCTAGCTAGATCTAAGATACTCAATTATGTATTTAAGGATTTTCAGGACTTGCATCTTCCCAGGTAACCTTAGTGGTACAGCACTGTGGTGCAGGTGGCTGAGTACTGAGTTAAACATTAGAAGACGTGAGCTGTAATCCCCTCTCTGCTACTAAGTGCCAGGGTGGTTGTAGCCATGATATTTTATTCCTTAAGCTTCTAAGTTCCTGGGTGAGACTAGTTCAGTAATTCTCAAGCATTCTTGCCTCAGTGACATATGACACACTCCCAAAACAGTCCCATGATTATATCAGAATTTGAGTGGAATGAGGCAGTGTTTCTAGCTCTCTTCTGCTTTCATTTTCTTTTTCTTTCTTTCCTTTTTTTAAACCTATGCCCTTATGGGTTAAAAAATTACTATCATGATTAGAAGACTATAATATAAAGCAGGATGACCTGAGACCTTTCCAGTATTAACTGTCTCTGATTCTAAACAGAAATAGTGGATTTTTAAATTCATGTGTTTGTTTCTGTATCTGGGTACATCCTAGCCTGCCTCCTAAAAAGTGTTCAAATATTTGTTGAACAGAATTAAATTGGGTGGTTTAAATGTCATTCCCTTTTTGGGGTCAGGGAAGGTCCCCCTCTTTTCTCTCTCTTCTTCACTGCCTTTTGTCTCTGTTCTCCTCCTATTCCTTCCGTAGCCCAGGAGGTCTTGGGCAGAGGACAGGTGCAGTTTGGTGTAGAACCTGTACTCATAAGTTTAATCCATGGCCCTGTGAAGCATATCTAACCTCCAAGAGATCTGAGCTTTGCTTCGGGTGAGAACCAAATGTCAGTTTTCCTTTCCCCTTTCAGCAGGCAGCAAACAAGAATGTCCTGCAGAGGGCCAAAGCCAGATAGACTTACACGAAGTACACTGGAGTCTTTTTGTTTCGGTTCCCCCTATATTTTGGAAGCTCCAACAGGAATGTGGCCTGAATTTAAACACTGGGCCATAACCATTAACAGTGGGTACTTTTGTAGATTCATGCGGCCTCTCCTGCCTTTCCTCTCTCAGGGCCTTGAATGGTCCCTTGTTTGTGGACAATTCGCTTGTTGTACTCCAGCGGGCAGGCTGATCCTGACTCTCCCATTGTCTCTTATATGGGCAAACAAAAGCAGCCGTCTTAGGCCAAAGCACCAAGCTGATAAAAGACTGATTAAAGCCTCTTTTGTGGTGAAATTTAATAGGTCTGGGTTGGGTATTATATTTGATTAACCCCAACCAGTCATTACATTGCATTATATATACAGTCCAGCTATGCTTAACAGCTCTTAGCTGGGTGGAGCCTGTCTTTGAACTCTTGAATGGTGCTAAGACACCATATGCAAAGCTGTTCACCAGCTATTAGAAGTCAATAAATTTCTGGGGCCTCAATTTTTCCTTTGAAAATCGTGGAACTTGAAGGGATGGAGCCTCATGGTGGTGTGAGAGCCCACCTGGTTCCTCAGCTCAGACCCTCCCTCAGTCCCACAATTGGGCCAGGTGGCTTCTCCTTGCAGGCTCTCTAGGACCAAACCCTGGCTTCAGTTTGGAGAGATTGAAGAAACTCTAGTTTGACTCTCAGGGGACCCGTAGGGCTTTGCTGCTGTCTGTTCTGCTTTGCTCAGTGCCCCATCTTCATGACTGGATAGTGACTTTCCTTGAGTAACCAGTCTCTGCCTCATACTTCAACTCTGATACCTGGCCTACCCAGGATGCCAGGCCTTCTAAGAATAAGCTTATGTGTTGATGTTGCCAGTTCTGCCACTATTCTCTCTAACCCTACTCCCTTTCCCACGACTGATATGAACCATGAGCTTTCCAGCCAGTTTCCTGGATTTCCAAGTATTCCCTTCTTCCCTTCCATCCCTTATCTCATTTTGGACATACCTGAGGCTCATCTCAGCCTGGTCTGTAAACTTGCAACCCATTCACCTGTATTTCCTCCAACTGCCCCAACCCAATGAGAGTGATATTTCCAGGTCCTAGGCCCACCTCACTCCCCTATAGTCACCCTTTTCTCCCCATCAGCATCGTAAGTGTACTGAAGCTATGTGACTGTAATCAAGAGTAGAAGGCTAGCCTGGATTATCAGGGAAATGTATGCAATAGGCAAATGCATGGAATATCCTTCAAAATTCCACTCAAACACCCACCCTGTTCTCAGTGTATTCTCAAGACTCTGTATGCATCCCTCTATCACGGCACTGACCACACTGTACTTTAATTGTTGGTGGTAGTATAGTTATATATCTGTGTCCCCTACAAAATTACAAATTTAAGAACAAGGGCCTTTTTATTTGAGATGGAATTTTGCTCTTGTTGCCCAAGCTGAAGTGCAATGGCGCGATCTCAGCTCACTGCAACCTCTGCCTCCCGGGTTCAAGCAATTCTCCTGCCTAAGCCTCCTCCCAAGTAGCTGGGATTACAGGTGTGTACCACTATGCCCAGCTAATTTTTTATATTTTTAGTAGAAACAGGATTTTACCATGTTGGCCTGGCTGGTCTCAAACTCCTGACCTCAGATTATCCATTTGCCTTGGCTTTCCAAAGTGCTAGGATTACAGGCGTGAACCACCACGCTGGGCTTTTTTTTTTTTTTTTTTGAGATGGGAAGGCTGAGATCATGCCAGTACATTCCAACCTGGGCAACAGAGTAAGACCCTGTCTTAACAAAAAGATGAGGTCTTGTTGTGTTACCCAAACTGGAGTGCAGTGACATAATCATGGCTTATTGCAGCCTTGAACTCCTGGGCTCGAGTGATCCTCCCATCTTAGCTCCCTGAGTAACTAGGACTACAGGGGCATGCCACCATGCCTGGGTAATTTTTTAATTTTAAAAATTTTTGTGAAGCAAGGGTCTTGCTTTGTTGCACAGGTTAGTCCTGAACTCCTGGCTTCAAGTGATCCTCCTGCTTTGGCCCCCCAAAGTAGTGGGATTACGGGTGTGTGAAACACCACACGCAGCTGAGTGCCATGTTTTGACTCTTTAGCTCAGCACACAGTCAGCCTTTATTTATTTTTTTAATAAGTTGATATATTAAAATATTTTATAGAGGTGTGCTAATTGTCTTTTACTGGTATGGGTCAGTGGAGGATGGAGTAATTGAGAGTTGTTAGTTATAATTATTCTTGTGAAGGAATATTATTTTTCACAGGTTTTGCTAATCTCAATTAGGACACTGGGTTTTAGCCCAGCTCTCCATTTTACTTTCCTATGTAGCCCATGTTTCTAACTTTTTAACCTACTAATAAGAAGAGCAGAGTGGAATCAGAGGTTTTCAAACTTTTCTTTTTTTAACTTTTGAACTCTTACCTGGAACCCCAGTAAATACGTGATGGAGTAAGAAATTACTAATGTGCAAATGTTTCCAGACTTTCTTCCTTCCCTACTCTTAGCCTGATTAAAAGGATGTTTTTTCCTACTGATATTCGCCAACTCAACTCTGAAGTATTTATTTTTACCCAAGCAGATCTGGGACTTTTGTAATTCCAGGCCAGGACTAGAGTGAGGTGAATAAGGCATTCATTTCTGGTACAAAGTTTCAGGAAGCTCCAAAAAACTCAGTCATCAAGATAAATAATGTTTTAATGCAGTATTCTTAAAAATAGAAGTTAATGCAAAAACTCCTGATAAACAAAGCATCAATTTATTTTTCTTTTTTGTGAGACATCTTGCTATATCACCCAGGCTAAAGTGCAATGGTGCAATCATGGCTCACTGCAGCCTTGATCTTCTGGGCTCAAGCAATCCTCCCACCTCAGCTTCGTGAGTAGCTGGGACTACAGTCATGCACCACGATGCCTGGCTAATTTTTTTTTTAATTTTTGTAGAGATGAGGTCCACTATGTTGCCCAGGCTGGTCTCGAACTCCTAGACTCAAGCAATCCTGCTTCAGCTCCAAAGTGCTTGGATTATAGGTGTGAGCCACTGTGCCCAGCCCAAAATATCAAAATTTTAAATAAAGATAGAATCCAACAATGCTGGGCCAACTCATATTGGAGACTAAGGCAAAGGGACAAATATGCAACCTATGCTAGTTTTTATGTATTTATTTTAATGGTTGACTTTTTTCCCCAAGCACTAAAATAGTTGGAAAAAAACAATGGAAAAGTTAAAAGTAAATGTTGAAGGAATTCAGGATGTGCCACTCAAAAATTGTTCTGATTCCCCATGATCTCCTCAACTAGGAAAGATTGGCTCATGATATGGGAGACTGGAGGTGACACCACACCCAGACAGAGTTTATCACTAGCTGTCTGTCACTTGTTGGATACAATGAGTTCTAAATTTCTCTTCAAAGGATCAGTATGTCAGTATGTTCAGTTTTTTGTCCTCCATTTTAAAGTTTAACTTCCTGGTAGTTTCAGTAAACAACCTTTTCCACCAGTTCTAATTGGTAGTTCACATCTGTTCCCCTGGTCATCTGCTCCGTCCTGACTCACCCTGATCACCTGATTTTGACCTTAGTGACCTCTGGTCACCTGCTGTGATCTGAGTCGCCTTTAGTTACCTGTTCTGTAACTGTCCTTCCCACCAAACTGATTAACCTGCCACTCTGGCTCATACTCCTGCTCCCTTTAAAATAGCCAGTCGGAACTGGCTTAGACTGTGCAGTCTAATCCTAGCCAGTAGGGGAATGAAACAGCAGTAGAGGCTACCTGCATCAGAGATAAGAACGCTTTCTCCTCCCTTGTTCAGGCGTGCACTCACCATTGCTCTGTGGAACACACCCTTCTATAGAAGTAAATTGTCTTGCTGAGAAAATTTATATTTGAGTGCTACTTCTTTTACAGCACTGAAAATTTGCATATAACACACGTATTCTTCTCAGAACACACTCATCTTTCCCCAGTTCATTTACTTTCCCCTAAGTTGCCTATATATCCCCTCCCTTGTCCACTATGAAGAGGATATATAGGCTTCTAGATCTCACTGGGTTTTTGAATATTCACTTTTCTTTCATGTGATGCCCTAGTGCATGTAATAAATGTGTATACCTTTTCTCCTGTTAATCTGCCTGCTGTCAGTTTATTTCATGGACTTGATTATTGAACCCTCAGAGGGTAGAGCGAAAGCCTCCCCTCCCCTACAATGCTATAACAAAATAGAAGTCAAGGGGTTGGGGCTATTAAAATTGTGGGACAGACACCTTGGGGCAAAAATGGATCAAGTTAGGAAGAGAAAGCAGATGCTGAGGTAGGCATTCAGGAAAGAAAGTTAGCACCAGGAAGTAAAATCAAAGATTTTTATCTAAGACCAGAAAGGGCAGTTTGATTAAGACAGTGCTAACAGATGTTATAAGTAAAATTTCAATGCCGCAAAAGAAATAGCACTCAAAGATAAATCCTCTCAGCAAGGCAGTTTATTTCTATAGAAGGGTGCAGCTCATGGATGGAGCAGTGGTGGCCACATGTTTGGACGAGGGAGGAAAAGGGGTACATATGCCTGATGGGGGTTGCCCCTTCTGCTTTGTTGTTCCCCTGTTGGCTAAGGTTAGACCGCACAAGCTAGACTAATCCTGATTGGCCATTTTAAAGAGAGCAGGGGTGCAAGCTGGAGTGGCAGGGTGGATGGTTTGGCGGGAAGGATGGTTACAGGTGGGTCAGAGCAGGTAGCCAGGGCAACCTAGGTCAAAGAAGGTGACTGCAGCAGGTGACTGGGATAAGTCAGGACAGAGCCGGGGTATGGGGAAACAGATATGAACTACTGATTAGAGCCAGTGGAGAAGGTTGTTTACTGGAATTGCAAGGAAGTTAAACTTTAAAATAGAAAATTAAAGAATAAGAGAGCTGAACATACTGACATACTGATTCTTTGAAGAGAAACTTGGAGTTCACTATGTCTAACACAGAGCTAATGAGGAAGCATGACTTTAGACTGGCATTTTTGGCATTCAGTTGACCTAGGATGGGGACTCAGAATTTGTATTTTTAAAAAACCTCCACAAACATTTAAATATACAGCCAAGATTGCAAAAAAGTTATGTTTATGTACTGAAATTCCAATCATCCTAAGGTAAAGCAATTAAAAGACTTTGTCTTTCACCCAAAGGGGATAAAGGGAATAGGTTTGGGGAGGAGAAAAAGGTCAGTTTGCATTTTGTTTGGTATGATTAAATAAGGAGGTAGCCAAGAGTGGGGGCTTATGTTTGTGATCCCAGTACTTTGGGAGGCCAAAGTGGGAGGATCACTTGAGCCCAGGAGTTTGAGACCAGCCTGGGCAACGTAGCAAGACCCTATCTCTACAAAAAATTTAAAAATTAGCTGGGTGTGGTGGCATACACCTATAGTCCCAGCTATGTGGGAGGCTGAGGTGGGAGAAGCAATTGAGCATGGAAGGTTGAGGCTACAGTGAGCATGGTTGTGCCACTGTACTGCAGCCAGGGCAATAGAGCAACACCTTGTCTCAAAATAAATAAATAGGTAATGAACGTATGATTTCACAAATCACACAGTTTATTCCTGTACAAAGATATTTGTAATCTATTTTCACAATGCTTAAACAGGGGGAGGTTAATGAGAATAATCTCACAGGGATTTGTACCAATGGATAAGGTACATTAACTACATAGTGAGTGAGTCATTCGTTATTAAAGTCTAGTTGCTCAATTAGGATGGAAGAAGCTTCTGTGGATGTTAAGTCTAATGGAAGTTAGAGGAGTACCTTTCTATGAGAGGTTCTTGGAAGAGACACACAGCTTGACCAAGATAGCAGAGATCCATGACTATGCGCAGGGTTCCTGGATGCTAGAGAGTGGTGCCAAGGTTCGGCAGGCCAGGCTTCAGTGACAAGCTCAGAGACTGGCAGAAAGTAGCCCTGACACAATCTAAGCTCTGAATGTGTCTGTCAAAATCTTGGAGTGTTTTGGAGTCTGATTGTTGAAGCCAATAACTCACATACGTGGTCTGATACGGCAATGTAACATTCTCAAAGGGGTGGGGATTAAACTCCATGTTTTTATCACAATAAAGCATATGTCACTCACATAGAAAACTGAGTAAATGTTTAAAATCATTTCACAGCTACACAACCATGTGATGTAGGAAGTGAGCAGTTTCAGTTTCAACTCAGAGGTTTTACCTGAGATAAGCCAGAAAGGACCTTGCTTTCATAAAAAACCAGGAACAAAAAGAAAATAACTGTCTGGTTTTGGTGTCACTCACTGAGAAACTGAGGGGGAAAGCCTGACTTAATTTTTTTCTTTTTTTTGAGACGGGTTCTTGCTGTGTCGCCCACGCTGGAGTGCAGTTGCGCACTCTCAGCTCACTGCAACCTCTCTGCCTCCTGGGCTCAAATGATTCTCCTGCCTCAGCCTCCTAAGTAGCTGGGACTATAGGCAGGTGCCACCGCGCCAGGCTAATTTTTTGTATTTTTAGTAGAGACAGGGTTTCACCATGTTAGTCAGGGTAGTAGCAATCTCCTGACCTCCTGATCCGCCCGCCTTAGCCTCCCAAAGTACTGGGATTACAGGCATGAGCTACCACACCCAGCCCCCAGTGGAACTTTTTTTATCATGCTCACTGAGGACAGCTGAGAAAGAAATGGAAATTATTAGGCTAGCATTGAGAAGCAGGACCCAAGTCTGAAGCCAGCCTAAAACTAAGACTAGATGAGTACCAGCATCAGGAGAAGTAAATGCTAGAGAGCTGACCACTGCCAGGAAGGAAAGAAGTCCACTGCAAAGAATAGCTCACTGTGACAGAGAGCTAGAAAACAGGGAATGGGCCTCAGTGTTCTAGGAAACCCCTGGCACTGAGATAGGTGCCTAGCCTGGAGGGATGAGGTCCCAAGGGGCATGATAAACTTATGCTTTATTCTGGGTGAATAATAGGGTCCAGTTAACCCTTTGGGTGGAGGCCTTTAAGCAGGAAGTGTTAACAGCAGGAGATATACAAAGTGAGGCAGGCTGGCACCAGAGGAAGGCCCCTAAGAAGGCAGACACAGCTAGACCAGGTTGGCATTGTGTTGCATTATTATAAGTGGGGAGGAGTGTATTTTTTTCAAGTCAGTTCATCTAATGCTTATTAAGTGCTTACTATCTGCTGGGGACTGTGTGAGTTACTGGAGAAATGACAGTATGAGACATGGATCCTAGTCAAATACAGCCAGGGCAATCCAGGGAAAGCTGATGGTCAGGAGCCCGGGAGCAGGTAGCTGTGTCACCTCTGAAATTATCATCTTGTAGCAAGATCATGGTCTGGAAAGAGCCAGGAAGGTCCCTGTCTGGCTGGAGAGGATCAGAGATTTGGATGGGTCCCCAAGCAAAGATCAAACTCTGGGAGAACAAACTGGAGGTCCAGTTGTCAGGTATAAATCACATATCTTAAAAAGGACTTGTACTTTTAATATGTCAAATACATATGCTTTAGAAAGGTGTACTTATTAGTATCTAGTTATTAAAATGTATGCTATAATGTTACTGTGGTCACTCTGCCCTTTACAGCTGCACAAGATTGACTCATTCCTCAATTTACTTAAAGTTCAGTGTCTTCCTTAATTTTTCTGGTAAAATCCCAAGGGCAAATTCATAGTCAAGTTTAATTCCCATTTTCTTCCTCTGCAGAATTAATTATTTGGGGATGATTTTGCCACTCCAGACATGCTGCCTCTGTTACTGTAAGACTTGCAACCAGCCCCTGTCCTTGTGTCCTATCACCTACCTACCACCACTGAGTTGTACAAAGCTATTATTATTACTATGATTTTGAGACAGAGTCTTGCTCTGTCACCCAGGGTGGAGTGCAGTGGTGCGATCTTGGCTCACTGCAACCTCTACCTCTCAGGTTCAAGCAATTCTCCTGCCTCAACCTCCCAAGTAGCAGGGATTACAGGTATGCGCCACCATGCCAGGCTAATGTTTGTATTTTTAGTAGAAATGGGGTTTGCCACGTTGGCCAGGCTGGTCTTGAACTCCTGACCTTAGGTGATCCACCCACCTCAGCCTTGCAAAGTTCTGGGATTACAGGTGTGAGCCACCTCTCCAAGCCAGTACAAAGCTATTTTGTGTATAGCAGACTTTACTGAAGACTTGGAGTGACAAAGGGATTCCCTTGCGGCAGTGCACGTAACTCACGGTAAAATACGTTATTCTTGTTTTAAAAGTTCTTCACTACTCTGACACAATGCTCAATCCCCTACCTTTTCTGCTAACAACGAAATTGCTATTAATTCCTCATGTCTTCGGGGTTTGAGGCACTTTTCCACCACAAGAGGCTTATCCAGAAGTGGTACTGCTCTTAGACCCAGAGAAAAGAGGCCCTAGCTCTGGGCACTGTGTTCTAGAGGAGGCTGTTGTGGATGTCCTCCAGCCGTGCCCATGCCTATATGCGGAGGCATCCAGTTGGCCAGGGATGCCTTGAGTTTGCCTGCCCAGTGCTTACCTTCCTCCCCACCTTCTAGACCATATAGTAATATTTTTGGCTTTGTGGCTACATGATTGCAATTATTTAATTAATTAAGGATGCAATTATTTAATTAATTTATGTGGGTATATACACATGTATGCTATAGAATCCCTCTAGGATAGATTAGTATATATTTATACATATCTATACAGCATAAATATTTTAAGGTTTTTTTTAAGCTTTAAATAGACGTAAATGCATATTAAATATAGGTCTACATCTGCATCTTGAGGCTTGCAGGGAACTGGCCCAGCACTGGCATGACCTCTCATCTCTTAGGACCCTCAGGAAGTTCCCACTGTGGCACGAAAGCAGCCCTAGACAATATAAAAATAAATGGGCATGACTATCTTCCAATAAAACTTTATTGATAAGAATAGGCAATGGATCAGATTTGGCCCAGGGACTGTAGTTTCTGATCACTGTTGTAGACCACCTTCCAGGTACCTAGGACCCCACACTTTCCTGCCAGAATGGTCTGGGCCTATTGCTAGGACCTGCTCTACTGCCTTTCCCAATCCTCAGTGCCTGTGTGCACCCTCCTAAGCCAGGTGGCTGTTGTGGGTGGAAGTGTGTTCACAGTGGGGTGTCCTCCCCACATGTGTGCAAGAGGCTCCGTCTGTATGGGTTGGAATTGGGGAAGAAAGCAGGGAGGCGGGGATTCCCGGGCCAGGAGCTCCCCTCAGGATACCATGTTTTGAATCAGAACTCTGAGGAGTCCATGCAGTCCAAATTCAAACCTGGCCTTTGAGGTTGTTAAGAATTTTAACAGTTTGTTAACTTGATTTACAAGTTTAAATATTTAGAACTATAGTATGCGTGCCTCCTTTGTAATTTTATCCAGACCACCCACTGATAAATGTCAAGGGGTTATCCTAAGCAAAAATTTGGTTTCATCTTTAAAAGGAATCCTGATTTGCTTAAAAAAAAATTATTTACTCTGCTACAATAATATATTTCTTTTTCAGCTCTAAACACCAGCTGAGCAGCTAATATGATTTGATATTAAATCCTGAGTATGGGCAAGAGCTTCTTTCATCCCTCCAAGTTCAGAGTTGGTTTTAGTGACAACCAGGAGGGCCAATTCAGCTGGTAGGGGTCCTGATGTTTACCTGTGGGGAGAGATGATTGCCAGGGTCAGGTGCCAGGTAGGGCCTGGCAGACTCTTAACTGCTGCAGGCATCATTTAGTTTAGAAACCAAGTTCCCAATAGCTAGGACTGCTAAAAATGGAACTACCAGGACTTGGGCTTGCCCTGAGAATAAACGCCATAGAGAAAGACACAATGGGGATAATGAGCTTCAAGTCAGTTCTGAAGCTGTTAGGTTAGGAGACTGGAAAAGGGACACTACAGCTGGTTGGGAGGGCTTTTCCCTAGTGTTTCTCCTGGCCATCTGTTCTGAACTGCGCCATCGGCTTCTCATTGGAAAGGTCAGAATGGGTGTGTGGGTAAAGCCTAATGTTGGCTCCACATGCCACATTAGATGCAGCTGCTCTTGGCTTGGTCACGCCTGGGTTTGCACCCAGGACCCTCAAAAGCTCTGCGCATTATGGTAATCAGCCATCTGCTGCAGCTTTTCCACGACCAGCTGATCACAAAAGGAAGCCAGGAAGCTCTCTGACAACAGCAGAAGCGGAGGTGTGAGGAAGTGCCTCAAGCCGCTGCCCTCCTCCCCAGAGGCCCTGTGGAGCCCTGCAGGGAATTGGCCTAGCACTGGCATGACCTCTCATCTCTTAGGACCCTGGGGAAAATGAGCAAAATATCTCCCCACTGGTGAGCATGGCTGTTATCCCTTCAAAGAGAGGAGCTGGACAGGGGACCTGAGTCTGCTGAGACAATGAGAGAAATTTCTGCTCCACTGGGGAGACAGAAACACCATTTATTTACAAAGCAAATTTTCCTTTGGATACTGGGTGTCTAGAGATAGAATGATTGGCAATTTTTAGATTGCTAGTTATTACTGAAACTCTAAAATTATACTTATATATCTAGATATATTAGTAGTCACTTAGTAGTAGTAATGGCTGATATCCTAAAATTATTTATGGTATATTCATATGCCAATAAATATGTAATTACATATTAATGCAGTGATAATATCTATAAATATCTATTGGCAGAAGTGTTATCATGTATAAACAACCTTCTAAGGATGGAACTTTCTTTTTATATATGTGGGTATATACACATGTAAGCTATAGAATCCCTCTAGGACAGATTAGTATATATTTATACATATCTATGCAGTATATATATTTTAAGGTTTTTTTAAGCTGTAAATATATGTAAATACATGTATACATATAGGTCTACATCTGTATCTTGAGAGTAGAACTCAAGACTTGGGAATTGGTTAAAGTCCCAATTCTGCCACCCCACACATACATGATTGTGCTCATGGAAGGACTGTACTCATTGCAGCAGGAAAAGTGGAATAAAACAAACCTCAGACCCTCCTTGGTATCAGCTGAACTTGAGCTTCGTTTGAGCTCCTGCCGAGTGCTAGAAATATGGGTGTGGTGTAGTAGGAACACACAGGGAGGCAGCAAAGGCTTGAGGCCTGTGTTACCAGGGGAGGACATACAGTAGTGAAATGTGGTTACACTCACAATTGTAAGGACAAGGCTAGAGGCGTGTGCAAGTGTGCTGGTGGTGTGGACCAACTGGCTAGGAAGGTCAGGGGAGGAGAGGGAGTCATAGTAGTGTTCCCTTGAGCCTGATCTTGAAGGATGCACAAATGATCACAGGGGTTAGGGAGGCTTTCAAGATTTAGATATAGCATCCACAAAGGCATAACAATGCAGAGTGTTTCCCCGAGATAGTGATTGTCTGGGGTGGCTGGTGTCTAGGGTGATGGAGATAAGATCACAAAGGTGGGCTGGAGTTGGATGCAGAAGGGCCTGGGAGCCACCCTAATGAGTGAGGGCTTTGTCTCCTGGCCAGTTGGGAGCCACAAAGGGTTTTAAGCATGGGAGTTACGGAATCAAACTGAGGTTTGGGAGAGGTCAGTCTGACAGCTGAGAAGGGAGAGACTGGAGGCAAATGGCTATAAAGTGTGGCAGGAGGCCAGGCAGGAGATGACAGTGGCAGAGACAGTAGAGATGGGGAAGAGGAGGTAAGTTCAAGAGTCAGATGGGGGAAGAATTGGTAGGTCTCTGGGGAGTGAGAGAGAAGAAAGTTTCTATCTTGTTTAGTTGGGTAGAAGTTTATGCCCTTAACAGAGAGGGAAAGTAGAGGAGGAATGTTAGCTCTGAGTGGCTGGGGAATTCCGTTTCACACACAGTGCTTTGAGGTGACTGCAGGACACCAGGGTAATGTATATAAGAAGATGGGAAAGGAATTTACACACATGCATGTGTGTGCGCGCACGAGCACGCACACACACACACACACAGCCGTCTCCCAAGGCTAATTGGATAGGAAGTTTCAGGAACCCATGCCTGGAAAAGGCCAAAAAATCTTCACATGATGTGGCCTCTGGTCCCTCTCAAACCCTTCTTCTGTTTGCCTCTGAAGCTCGCCCTGCTGCAGCCATGCTGGCCTCCTTTCTGTTTCTTGAACATGCCAAGCACACTCTCATCTCAGGGCTTTGGCTCTAGCTGTTCCCTCTGCCTAGAGTATGCCTCCCCCAGACAGTCACTTTCCTAACCTCATTTTACTCAAGCCATTCCTTAAATCTCGGAGCCTGCTCACATCACACTCCCGTCCCTCTAATTCTCCTCCATTTTCTTGTTTTATACATCTATTATATGTTATTCTTTTCCCCCGTGAGAATGTATGCTCCACACTGACAGGGCGCCTTGTCTGTTTTGTTCACTGATAGATCACAAGCTCTTAGAGCAATGCCTGGCACATGGTAAGCTCTCAATAAATATTTGTTGAATAAATAAATCTTAAGGTGAATCCACTTAAAAGAACCAAAATTTGATTGAGAATTTATCTTTAAAAAGAGAAATAAAAATTATAAGTGCATCTTAATATACATTTCATAAAATGCCATTTATAATTACAAATATTATAATTATTAGAGCAAAGAATCAACCAATTGTTTCTTATTTGGAAGAGTGTTTTTCTGACAAATTTTTTCTCACAAAATTGTTTGATGGCATGATATAACTTAGACCAATTTCTATTTGACTTTCACAGTATAACCCTTGAAAAAGGGTTATCTTTTGCAAAAATATTTGAAGTTCTATCAATTTTTCTAAGTACTTCTCTTTCTCTTTCTTGGTATGCTAAAAATAAAATTTTAATTGAGATACAATTTATATACAGTGAAATGCTCATATCTTAAATATACTATTCAATCAGTTTTCAGGAATTCATATTGAGACAGAACGCTTCCGTCCTTCCAGGAAGCTCCTTGTTGCACCTTCTCAGTCAGCACCAAGCAATCACTGATCAGATTCCTATCACCATAGGTTAGTTTTTCCTTTTCTTGAATTGCAAATAAATGGATTCATGCAATATATAGCTTTTTGTGTTAGGCTTCATTCACTGGGCATAATGTATTTGAGATATATCTATGCTGTTGAGCATACTGTATGTAGCTCATTTCTTTTTATTCCTCAGTAGTATTCGAAGCATTTCTCTTATATTTTAAAAGACTTATTATCATCTTTGTGAGTTTTATCAATTGCTACTTGCTCTAACAGTGGTTTTGCTTGTGTTTCAGGTAGTTGTTTTTCGTTTCATTTCAGTTGATGGAGTTTTGTATCTTCTATAAGATTGCCACTTCACTTTGCCATTGATTTCCATCATATTTGCAATGTATTGTCAAATCTGTATCTAACAACACGTGAGAAACTGACCAAGAAGTGTTAGGCATTATTAGTACAAAAGGAAGGGTGTTTGGAGTAGAAACTAATTTTGTAAGTGATCACTGTATTAGTGACTATTTCCAGGTTTTGATCACTTTTGCTTTACCAAGCAACCTTGTAAACATGGGAACGAGGATAATGAACACTCTTATACCAAGAAACCTCTTCCCTTATGTGTGCACACAAGTCTGTGTGTATATGTATACATGACACATATAGGCCCACTGCCTAGGAATTATAGAATCACTTGTGTGGACACATTCACTAACATGTTGTTATAGTCCATTTGAGACTATAAACTTGTAGAATGCAAGTGCTATTTATCTGATTCATAGACTTCTATTTGATTCAACTATGTGAAATTGTCAATATCTGAGTATTTCTAAAATATAAAACCAGCAACTTTATGTCACTCAGCTTTGTGGTCTTTACACTAATTAGTGGGTAATGAAATCAATTTAATAAATTGAGATTAGCATTTTTTATTTTTTGTGACAGAGTCTTGCTCTGTCACCCAGGCTGGAGTGCAGTGACATGATCTCAGTTCATTGCAATCTCTGCCTACTAGGTGAGTAGGCAAGTGACTCTCGTGCCTCAGCCTCCAGAATAGCTGGGATTACAGGTGTGTGCTATAACACCCAGCTAATTTTTGTCTTTTTAGTAGAGTGGGGTTTTGCCACGTTGGCCAGCCTGGTCTCCAACTGCTGTTCTCAAGTGATCTGCCCGTCTCAGCCTCCCAAAGTGCTGGGATTACTGGTGTGAACCACCATAGCCGGCTAAGATCAGTATTTTTTAAAAAGTGAAATAGACTAGAGAGAAAATATCAGAGGCATTTCAAGTTACAAGAATAGATAACTTTCTTGTGAAACTTTCTTTCAGTAATGTGTACGTGTATTATATCAATTAGGATATTGATGTGATGTTTTAACAGAGATCCAATAGTGGAGGCTTAGATAACAGTAGATTAATTTCACTTCCATGTGAGTCTGAGCTTGTAGGCATTCTCTGTTTCATGCAGCTGTGCAGACACCCAGGTCTCCTCTATCTGGTTGCCCCTTTCTTACCTGGGTGTTGTCCTCATCCACCTAGTTGAAGCTGGCTTATGGTCATTGCATCTTTATTCCACTGTGTGCAAAGGAATAGAAACCAAGATGGGGGCAAGCAGCTTCCTTTGAAAGACATCATGGGGTAAATGTCACTTCTGCTCAAAATGAATAATTTCACCTCAGTTGTATGGCTATACCAAGATACAAATGGTATCAGAAAACACAGCCTTTAGCTGGGCAATGTGTGAGCAAAGATAAATCTAGGTAACCTTGGAGACAGACTTCTTTCCAGTTTTGGTAACTGAGGAGACAATAGGCTCAGCCGGTCTGAATTAAGTATTGATCTCTAGAGCTTCTCTCTCTCTCTCTCTCTCTCTCTCTCTCTCTCTGTGTGTGTGTGTGTCTCTCTCTCATTTTTTATTTATTTATTTATTTTTGAGATGGAGTCTCACTCTGTCACCCAGACAGGAGTACAGTGGCGCTTTCTCAGGTCACTGCAACCCCCACCTCCTAGATTCAAGTCATTTTCCTGTCTCAGCCTCCCAAGTAACTGGGATTACAGGTGTGTGCCACCATGCCTGGCTAATTTTTGTATTTTTGGTAGAGACAAGGTCTCACCATGTTGGCTAAGCTGGTCTCAAACTCCTGACCTGAAATAATCTGCCTGCCTCAGCCTCCTGAAGTGCTGGGATTACAGGCATGAGACACTGCTCCAGGCCTAAAGCTCCTTTTTCGAAAGGCTATTTCTCTACCAGGGAACTTCCATTGTTACACACTCACAGAAGTGTTCTCTGACCCTGTCCCTATATATAGCCAGAGGATTGAGCTTGGAGGGGCTGGGGAAAGGGAGAAGATTCTCTGCTGGACACTGACCCAGGGTGTGCGGACCAGCTGTGCCACCATTGCAAGCTTCTCTGTGGATAGATGAAGGCCTGGGGATCATGAGCGTTCTGCCGCTTCTCTCTGTGTAAATTTGTGCTGAGTCCTAATATTGTAGGTTATGTGTTACAAAAAAAAAAAAAAAAAGGTGAAAACCTCTAGTTGGGGATTCTAGCTGATGTCTAGTATTCAACTGATAGAATCATTAATGCTTCATTCAAATATTTGTTTGACTTACCTTGCTAGTTATTTTTAATATAATAATGGAGAAATAAAAAATTAGCTCTTATCCTCTAGGTCAGTTCTACAAATTATATAAACGTTTTGCCACATTTGCTTTGCTCTTTCCATATGTAGGCATCATTTTTCCAGAACAATTTGAGAGTTGTAGATAATAATGTTCATTTGAAACCACCTTTGCAAAGATGATGGCAGTGAGAGAGATCTAGCACGGCTGACTCCATCTTGCTTCTAGCCTCACAGGCTGGCTGTCCTCACTCATTCCTGGGGCATAGACCAAGCTAACCATGGGAAGAATTTTGTCTATAATTTAACTCTGAGACAAAGATGATAATAGTTCCTCCCTAAAACTAACCTGCTCCTTGTTCAGGCCCCAAACCCCACCTTTGTAAAACTAATTAAAAGCCACAGGATTAGGATTATGGGAGGAACCTGAATTCTGCTAAAATGTAGGTATAATTTCTATAATCCCTTACTTCTCAGGAGCCATGTGACTAGAGGTTACAAGATTTGTGACTTCCTCAATTGCCTCTGTATATAACTTCACTATTATAGAACCCAATATTGATCTTTTGAGATGTATTTTAGATTTTTGCCTTCTGGCAACCCATTGACCCCACCCAGACCTGTGACTCATGACTCAACTGGTCCTGTGGTCTATGAAGTCCAAAGGTCTTTAGACTTGCCAGCAAGACATCTAAATATCTGAAGAACTGAAAAAATGCAAAATGCAACAGACTTCCCAGATAAATTGGAGAATTAGGTAATATGTAACCTAACTACAACCTTCTTTAAGCTTTAGAGATAGTCCTAGGCAAAGAGGCTCTGAATGTCAGTTGAGGCCATGAGAAAAATCATCCTGGAGCCTGTAGCTCTAGCTCTCAAACCTTAGTCACATCTCTGGTCCATGAAAAACTGCTAAAATTTACAGGAAAGGGAAGGAAAGCACAAAATCATTTAGGATATTTGTTCCTTTAGTAGGTTAGTAATAGAGATCTATAATTATGTATAGATATAAAATATAGCTAATTAAAATATTAGAAATAATATAGACATTTGGTATTTTAAATTCTAGTCATGCTTAAGAAAATTAGGGACTTCAGAGTATTTCACAGATTAACCTTATGGGCCTAATGAAAATATATAATTGAGGAATAATTTAGACTTGTAATTTTAGGTTGAAATTTTACTTTTTGTTAATAGTATCATAACAGTCAAAGGAAGATAAGATTCACCATAAGTAATTTATTATAAAATTTTGTAAGATTTAAGGTCTTGGGAAGGTCTATTTTTTATTGAAATAATTACAGCTCTTAAAAGAAAATATATTAATGTATGAATGCATTTGAAGTATTTAAAGGTTTAATTTACCAAGTTTGTAAATAATATAAAACATTGCAATCAAAGGCTTTTTCAGAGTGATTATTAAAATTTGCTAGAGTATTACACTGAATATTATAAGCCATAACTTGAATGTAAAAGTTTAATAACTAGGTTTTTTATTTTATAACTTTAATAACTTGAATATAAATTTTTAAAAATAAAGTAATTTTATGTGAGCTTTTCAGTGTTCAAAAGCCATCCTCAAGGGCACTGAAGCTTCATGTTTATAGAGGTGGTCTCTTTACAAATAACCAGTTGGTGCTATTGCCAGCGGGAAGCTTCCAGTGGTGGCTGCCAGTCCTGGCCTGGATGCCATTTTGCTCAGTGTGGCAGAAACTGCTCTCTCCTCACAAAGAAGAGCCTATCAATGGAAAGAGTTAAACTCTGTAAAATGTTTGAAGATATTTATTCTGAGCCAAATATGAGTGACCAGTGGCCTGTGGCATGGCCCTCAGGAGATTCTGAGAACACGTGCCCAAGGTTGTTGGGCCACAACTTGGTTTTGTACATTTTAGGGAGACATAAGTCATCAATCAATACATATAAGATGTACATTGGTTCCGTCTAGAAAGGCGGAACAACTGGAAGCAGGGTCTTCCAAGTCACAGGATGATTCAAAGATGTTCTGATTGGCAATAGGTTGAGTTATTACCAATAGAAAGGAATGACTGAGTTACAATAGGGAATTGAGAGACCAAGGTTTTATCATACAGATGAAGCCTCCAGGCAGCGGGCTTTCTTTTCAGACTTGAAGAGTCTGTTCTATCAGTAATTCGAAAAGGAAGGCAGGTGTAATGACGCACTTTGCCAATGGACTGGATGTTATGGCAGGTTTCTCAAAAGTTCTGGGTACACTAAATAATCTCTTTGGAGTAAATCAGTTACAGCAAATATTTATTGAGCACCTACTGGGTGCAAGGTCATGTGCTTAACTTCTATATTAAAATTTTATAGTTGTATTTTCCTCATTCTCAATAAATGTTTAATGGTGTAACTTCCTGGCTGCTGCACAAGCAAAATCAACTCACCGAGACTATGAAATTACAGTAAAGAAAGTGTTTAACTGACACAAGGCCACTCCACAGGAGAGGTGAAGTTACCAAACTTCTTGAGTCTCGGAGGTTAGGGTTTTTTCAAAGATAGTTTGTTGGACAGGGTGCTAGGATAGGGGGCATGCTGACTAGTTGGGTCAGAGATGAAATCGTAGGGAATTGAAGCTGTTCTCTTGTGCTGAGTCAGTTCCGGGGGTGGGGACCACAGGACTGATTGTTGGGTTGCGGGTGGGGAAGGGGGCTTCGGGTTGTCAGAAATGCAAAAACCTGAAAAGACACCTCAAAAGACCAATCTGAGGTTTTGCAAGGATGATGCTATTTGCAAGAGTAGTTGGGGAAGTTGCAAATTTTAAGACCTCTGGAATAATAGCTGGTAGTTATTTAGGATTCAGGCCACTCTCATCCTCCTAACATGGTAGTCTTTCATTAGTTTTACAGGAACAGTTTAGTTTTGGGGAAAGGCTATTATGATTTAAACCATAAACTTCTCCCAAAGTTAGCTTGGCCCATGCTCATGAATGAGCAAAGACAGCCAACTTGTGAGGCTAGAGACAAGATGGAGTTAGCCATGTAAGATTTCTCTTACTGTCACACTTTTGCAAAGGCATTTTCAATAGAAAGTATATCTTAATATTTTCTATTAATTTGTTTTGTGCATATCTCCTTAAAACTCTATCATATGTGTCAAATAATTCTTAAATACGTCTATGATTCAGAATATTTAAGCTGTCCTTGAGTTTGGGACATTCAACTTCTATACAATCTACCCTTTGATACCTTTTACACTGATACTCCTACACCACCTGGTACATTAAATTCAAACCTTCTGGTGAATGAGTATTTACATTTCTGCATGCACTGCTAGCCTATCAATGACTCAACTCTCCATCTTTGTTTGTCCAGCATTATTTTGCAATTATTTAAATACTTTTTTTGCATTTTGCTCTTATTTTATAAAAATGAGTGCTAAGAGGGGGAAAAAGAATTACAAGAAACAAAGATTTTAAAATCAGCATAATGGAGAAAAGATGGAAATCATTAGGAATGCTAAAAGCAATACATTTTTGGTTTTAATCTAATGTTCATTGAACTTAAGCCAGTGTATTTTGTGTTTGCATGGGAAGAACAAAATTAAAGAACATGCATGAAAGCTAAAAATAATTTGAAGACTGTATCTGAAGAAAGAGATGTTATTAAGCATTTTGTCATTTTTCTGTCTTTCTGTAAACATACCTTCCCTTATAACATATAAGATGATTCAACTTCCTAATATTTATCTTCTGTGTGTATATATACATGGCATACATAGTGGACTGCTACAAAGAATCCTGCCTGTAAATCTTTTGTAAAGAAATCCTTTCAACAAAAAGAATAAAAATTATTTTTGTTTCAGCAGCACATATTCTAAAATTGAAAGAATAAAAATTATTATTATTTTTTGAGACAGAGTATTGATCTGTCTCCCCAGGCTGAAGTACAGTGGCGCAACCTCGGTTCACTGCAATATCCTCCTCCCAGGTTCAAGCAATTCTTGTCCCTCAGCCTCCCCAGTAGCTGGGATTACAAGTGCCTACCACCACGCCTGTCGTATATATATATATATATATATATATATATATATGTGTGTGTGTGTGTGTGTGTGTGTGTGTGTGTTTGTTTGTTTGTTTTTTTTTTAAGTAGAGATGGGGTTTCACCATGTTGGCCAGGCTGGTTTTGAACTCCTGACCTCAAGTGATCTGCCAGCCTCAGCCTCCCAAAGTGCTGGGATTACAGGCATGAGCCACTGTACCTAGCCTCAACAAATAAAAATTATTGATGGTGGAATAAGTACCAAATTTGCTTCTTGTTCCTCCCAAAACCCCATTGAAATAAAACGTGTTATTACAAAAAGAAAAAAAAGAGACTGGGAGAGGCCGGTTGCCCGCAGATGAGAGTTTTCAAGAGTTTTTTGAAAGAAAAGAGCTGACACAGAAAACTTGTAGAGAAAGGAGGATGAAAAGCAGAAGCAGCTGTAGAACAAGGACTCTTCCTGTCTTTTGTAAAATTCTTAATTGACTGAAAAGACTGCAAAATGCCTTTAATGGCAATAAGACAAGGGTGTGGAGTAATTTCCTCCAGAATTAAGATGAAGTCAAGAGATCAAAGGTTAAATGTTTCAGCAACGGGGAGAACAAAGGGTCTTGTACAGTGTTGCTGGCTAACCTTGAGGAGGAGCAAGGCTGGAAAAGAGGAGGGGGTTACTGGGAATACTGATAGGAAGGCTGCGCCCCAGGCATCAGGGTCCTCATACTGGACAAAAGGTCCTGTGCCCTGGCAGAGAAGCAGAAGCCACTGCAGCTCATAGGACCACATTTCTAGCCAGGAGAGAGATCTCCGATGCTGACTGCAGTTGTAATACTTGCCCACTGTGAGGTGTGTCCAGAATCTAATTTTATTGTATTAAAAGAAAATAAAGCAATAAACACTGCTTTAACACTAAGTCTTTTATAAAGATTTAGAACCTCTACATTAAGAGGAAAATGAGGAGTTACAGCCGTAACTCAAGTAATAGTAATTTTGATTATCCTGGTACACCACTGGAGAGAGAGGTTTTAAAATTAAAATAAATAATTGTCTGTTATGTTTAGGACTGGGTTGCCTTCCAGGAACTATTTCACACTCTGCAAGCACCACCTGTCACTGATGGGTACAGATCACAGCTATAGTTTTCTTTCTTTCTGAGATTCCCTTTTATATATATATATATATATATATATATTCTCGGTGGGAATATATATATATAAAATATACATATATATAATATATACATAATATATGTATATTATATATACACACATGTATATGAATCAGATATATATATCTATGAATCAGATATATATACACACACACACACACACACATATATATATATTTAAATAGAGACAGGGTCTCATTCTGTCATCCAGGCTAGAGAGCAGTGACACAATCACAGCTCACTGCAGCCTCAAACTCTTAGGCACAAGGGATCTTCCCACTTAAGCCTCTTGAGTAGCTGGGACCAAAGCTGCACATTACCATGACTGGCTAATTATTTTATTTTGTTTTGTAGAGATGGGGCTCTTGTTTTTTTTTTTTTTTTTTTTTTAATATATATCCACTCTTGATTTCTTATGATTAGTGTTTTTGTGGTATATCCTTGTTCATGCTTTTACTTTTAATCTATGCATCTCTTTGTATTTAAAAAGTATTTCTTGTAGACAGGCATATATTTTGGTCTTGCTTTTGATCCAGTCTAATAATATATAGTTTTTAAATTGGTACATTTGGTCTACTTAGATTTAGTGTAAAATTTGATATAGTTGAGTTTAAGTATACAATAATATTTTCTATTTGTACCATTGCTTTTTGTTGTTGCTCCTCTGTCCCTCTTTTCCTGCCTCTTCTTGAATTTTTTTTTGCATTTCATTTTCTATTCATTATTGAACTATGTTACAGTCTTTTGTTTCATTTAAAAAATAGATTGTTTTTGGATTTACAATTATTCAGAAGCTGTCTCAAAATAATACTTCACATATTGTAAGCTAGAATGCAGTCTAAAAATGGGTAATGAAAACCTCTTTTATACCAATAATTGTGCTTATTATTGGAGAGAGGAAAAAATGAGGGAAGAAAATAACAAGCAAGCAGTCAACCAATATTCCATTTAAACCTATAAGTAGGTTTGATGCGGTGCTGATTAGAGTGTATATTTTGTGTATTTAAAGTGGAGAGTTCTATAAATGTTTATTAAGTTTACTTGTTCCGGATCTGAGTTCAAGTCTTGGATATCCTTCTTAATTTTCTGTCTTGTTGATCTGTCTAATATTGATGTTGAAGTCTACCACTATTATTGTGTGGGAGTCTAAGTCTCTTTATAAGTCTTATGTATCTGGGTGTTCCTGTATTGGGTGCGTATATATTTAGGATCATTAGGTCTTCTTGTTGCATTGATCCTTTTACCGTTATGTAACGTCCTTCTTTGCCTCTTTTGATCTTTGTTGCTTTGAAGTCTATTTTATCAGAGGCGAGAATTGCAACTCCTGCTTTTTATTTATTTATTTATTTTTGCTCTCCATTTGGTTGGTAAATCTTTCTCCATCCCTTTGTTTTGAGTCTTTGTGTATCCTTGCATGTGAGATGGGTCTGGATGCAGCATACCAATGGGTTTTGGCTGTGTCTTTTGATTGGGGGATTTAGTCGATTTAAATTTGGGATTAATAATAATTTTGGCCGGGCACGGTGGCTCACGCATGTAATCCCAGCACTTTGGGAGGCCGAGGCGGGTGGATCACGAGGTCAAGAGATTGAGACCATCCTGGTCAACATAGTGAAACCCCGTCTCTACTAAAAATACAAAAAATCAGCTAGGCATGGTGGCACATGCCTGTAGTCCCAGCTACTCAGGAGGCTGAGGCAGGAGAATTGCCTGAACCCAGGAGGCGGAG
>NW_016107524.1:2919603-2928405 GCF_001604975.1 Cebus imitator
GCGAAAATTCTCGTGTTGTGTTTTTCAGCTCCATTAATTCACTTATATTCCTCTCTAAATTGTCTATTCTCGTTAGCATTTCGTCAAACCTTTTTTCAAAGTTCTTACTTTCTTTGCATTGGGTTAGAACAAGTTCTTTTAACTCACAGAAGTTTCTTATCATCCACCTTTTGAAGCCTACTTCTGTTAATGGGACACACTCGTTCTCCATCAGGCCTTGTTCCGTTGCTGATGAGGAACTGTGATCCCCTTTAGAGGGAGAGGCGTTCTGATTTTGGGTATTCTCAGCCTTTTTAGGCTGGTTTCTTCCCTTTGTTATAAATTTATCCATCTGTCGTCTTGGTAATTACCGACTTCCTAATTAGGTTTCTGAGTGGATGTCCAACTTGTTGATTCCCAGCGCCGGAATTGAGCAACCCACTGCGCCGACTAAAACAGTGGCGTTAAGATTGATGGTGCTTTTCTGACTCTGCACCAAGAACCACCGCGACGAGGCACCAGCAAAACTGCCACGCTGGCCACAGGAGTCGCACTGGCAACCCATGGGGCTCCTCCTCTGGGAATCTCCTGGTCCGTGAGCAACAAAAATTCGTCTGAAATTGTGGCGTCCTCTCGTTCTCTGCACTTTCACTGGGAGCTACAATCCCGAGCTGCTAGTGATCATCCATCTTGGATCTCTCCTTTTCTCTGCCTGCTTTCTTCTTTCCCTCCTTTTCTCTGCCTCCTTTTCTCTGCCTCCACCTCTTCCATTCCCCTATCTTTGCCAAGATTGATAAGATTAACATTCTCAAGTTTGGGTAATATATACATTCTGTCCTGCAACTAGATTGTCTTCAGTGACTTGCCAGTGCATTCATTCATTTTATTCATTTGATATATATTTATTGAGTGCCTACTGTGTGCCAAGCACTGTTCTAGGCACTAAGGATATAGAAGTGGATGCAATAGACAAGCATCCTTCATGGAGCCTTCCCTCTAGTTGAAGAAAAATAGGTAAAATCTCTATTGTGTTAGATGACAATACACCCTAAGGAAGAAACCAAAGTAGGGAAAGGGAAAGGGACTCACATGAGAAGAAGCTGTACCCACACCCAGTCACGGTGGCCTGAAGGAAGTGAGGGAATGAGCCATCTGGATGTCTGGGACAGAAGACGTAGAAAGTACAAGGGCCTGAGCAGGGAGCAGGCCTAGTTGGTTGAAGAAGCTGAAGGGAAATGTAGTGAGGTTGAGGAAGAGAGTAACAGGAGATGAAGTTGGAGGGGTAATGGAGAATGTATGTGAATGTGGTGTGTGTATGTGTGCACCACATACATGCAGCTTGAGTGGAGCCATGTGGCCATCCTGGGTGACAGTATATAATGGCATTTTAACAGGGCCATTTGGGCTGCTATGCTGAGGAAAGACTGTTGGGGACCCATGGTTGGAGACCTTTGAGAACCTACTGCAAAAATACAGGTGAAACATGACAAAGGCATGGAGCCAGAGATAGCTGTGGAGGTGGAGAGAAATGACTGGGTTCTGGATATATTCAGAAGTTAAAGTGAGGCCAGATGTGGTGGCTCATGCTGGTAACCCCAGCACTTTGAGAGGCCAAGGTGGGTGGATCACTTGAGGTCAGAAATTCAAGACCAGCCTGACCAACGTGGTGAAACCCTGACTCTACTAAAAATACAAACATTAGCTGGGCATGGTGGAGGGCACGTGCAATCCCAGTTACTTGGGTGGCTGAAGCAGGAAAATCACTTGAACCTGGGAAGGGGTGGTTGCCATGAGTTGGGATCTCACCATGGTACTCAAGCCTGGGCAACAGAGTGAGACCCTGTCTCAAAAATAAATAAATAAATAAATAAAATAAGGCCAGGTATAGTGGCTCACACCTGTAATCCCAACACTTTGGGAGGCCCAGGTGAGTGGATCACCTGAGGTCAGGAGGTCAAGACTAGCCTGGAAAACATGGTGAAGCCCCACCTTTTCTAAAAATACAAAAATTAGCCAGCGTGATGGCATGCACCTGTAGTCCCAGCTATTCACGAGGCTGAGGCGGGAGGATCGTTTGAGCCTGGGAGGCAGAGGCTGCAGTGAGCCAAGATTACATCACTGCACTCCAGCCTGGGCAACAGAGTGAGACTCTGTCTTAAACAAACAAACAAACGAAGCTAAAGCTAATGGTATTTCCTGATCAATTGGATGTGGAGTATGAGAAAAAGAGGAATCAAAATGACTATAAATGTTGTAACCTGAGCAGTGGGAAAGATTGATTGATTCTAATGGATTCTAATAAATTAATTCTAAAAGTCAACAACTAATACACAGCAAATGCATTATTATAACCATGAAATCAGTCTTCCCTGACAATCTATTTTTTCAATATTATGATCCTTTGGACCACTCAAAAGAGAAGTTTCCTGGTGAGAAGTTCATGTGACTTTTTCTTTCTTAAAACCATCCTACCTTTAAGTTGGTTCAGATTGTTTTTTAAATAGATAAAGCATTATATAGCTCAAAATCCAAAATAATACAAAAATTGTGTGGTAGAAAGTCTTTTACTCACACCTATCCATCTGCTCTATATTTAAACCAGCCTTGATTTTTCTTTTTGGTACAGTTTTTGTTTTGTTTTAGTTTTTGCTCTTCTCCTAGAGTTTCTAAATTGCCTTTCTTTTATGTAAAGAAGAAACACATGCCTACTTAACCATATTTCAAACATTTCCCAGCTTCTTTCTCCTTTTATCTATACCTTAGAATGTATTTCATTCTTCTTGAAGCTTGCTGCCTTCCCATCGTGATTTGGATCAATTTATTTATGTTTTAACCATGACTTTCCTTTATAGCAGTTGGATGTGTATGTATTATGTATGTATGTATTTGGCATTTTTAATTATCTTTCCCCCACCCACTCATGCATTATTTGTTTTTATCACATCCTCAAGTTTTTCTAAGTTTTTAATCATGCAATCTATTACATGGAGTTCCCTTTTATCCTAGAGCAGTGGTCGTAAAACTTGCTCTGTAAAGGACCACATAGTAAATATGTTAGGCTTAGTTTACCATACAGGGTTGTGCAACTACTCAATTCTACCACTGGGGCATGAAATTAGCTGTAGACATAGATTTGTTTACTGATTACAATCAGTAAACAAATGAGCATGGCTATGTTCCAATAAGACTTTATACACACTGAAATTTGAATTGCATGTAATTTTCATGTATCATGAAATATTCTTATTTTTTTGAATTTTTTTTCAACCATTAAAAGCTGCAGGTCCAGCCATAGTAGCTCACGCCTCTTAATCCCAGCACTTTGGGAGGCTGAGGTGGGTGGATCACTTGAGGCCAGGAGTTCAAGACAAGCCTGACCAACATGATGAAACCCCATCTCTACAAAAAATACAGTCAGGTGTGGTGGTATGTGCCTGTAGTTCCAGCTACCCAGGGGAGGCAGGAGGATCACTTGAGCCGGGGAGGTTGAGGCTGCAATGAGCCAAGATTGTGCTACTGCACTCCAGCCTGGGTAACAGAGAGACCCTGTCTCAAAAAAAGAAAAAAAAAAAAGCCATTTTTTGCTTGTAGGTCATACAGAGGCAGGCAGCAGGCTACATTTGGCTCACAGGCTGGCACCTGCTGACCCCTGTCCTAGTGCTCTCCCTCCTAAAGCTTCAATTGAGTTTGTTTGCTGTCTAGATTTGCTTCATAGCCGTCATTCTGAGAGTTCCCTGCAGTCTCTCCTGCGCTAGATCTACTGCTTCCTGGAGCCCATGTCTTCCTCACTTTTGCATTAATCCCTCATTTTGTTAGAAAATATTCTCAAGAAATTTATGAAAAAAAGCCACATTTCTTTATTCCTAATATGCTGGAAAATATCTCTATTCTACCTTCTTTATTTATTTAAAAAAATTTTTTTTTGAGATGGAGTTTCGCTCTTGTTACCCAGGCTGGAGTACAATGGCACAATCTCAGCTCACTGCATCCTCTGCCTCCTGGGTTCAAGTGATTCTCCTGCCTCAGCCTCCTAAGTAGTTGGAATTGCAGGCACCTACCACCACACCCAGCTAATTTTGTATTTTTAGTAGAGAAGGGGTTTCACCATGTTGGTCAGGCTGGTCTTGAACTCCTAACCTCAGGTGATCCACCTACCTTGGCCTCCTGAAGTGCTGGGATGACAGATGTAAGCCACCGCACCCAGCCCCCTCATACTTTATTATCAGTTTGGCTACATCTTGAATTCAAGGGTCAAAGTATTTACCCTAAAAACTCCTAGTCCTTCATTGTTGCTGATAAGAAGTGAGATGCCAGTGTGAATCTTGTTCATTTTGTAGGTAACTTATTCTCCCCAACCCTAAACACTTTTAGAATATTCTGTTTATCTTTGGTGTTATGAAATTTCATAACCGAGAGTCTTAATTTTCATAGTTTTTTCACTTATTATGTAAATCTTCTTTTTTTTCCCCCTATTTTGATTTCCACTTCTCATTTTAAAAAAATATTGTCTCTTTCTGGAACTCCTGTTAGATGTTGAAACTTCTAGATTGATCCTCTACGCACACATCTTATTTTTAATATATATTTCTTTTTGTTCCTTTTAATTCTGTGATCTGTGAGAATTCCATATCCTTATCTTCCAAACTCTCTACTGAATTATTCATTTTAACAATGTTAATTCTATTTTTTAAGACACTTCTTGTTCTTTATTTTTAATAGCATTCTTGATTTCTATATATTCCACCTTCTCAAAACCCTCTGTGGGAACTGCTCCAGTTACTATTGCTGCATAATGAGCTATCCCCAAGCAACCATATTATACAACTAACAGATTCTGTGAGTCAAGATTTGGAGGAGGGTGGACTGTCTCTGCTTTGGCACATGTGAGGCCTCTACTGGGAAGACTCAAAGACTGGATGTGACTCCATGACAGGGGCCTAGAATCACCTGGAGGCTTCTTCACTTACATGTCTGGTGTCTGAGCTGGAGCATTGCTATTGTCCGTATGTTATTGTCCCCCCAGAATTCATATACGAAAACTTAATCCCTATTATGTTGGTATTAAGAAGTGGAGCCTTTGGGAGGTAATTAGATCACAAGAATGCCCCTGTCATGAGTAAGATTAAATTAGTACCCTTATAAAAGAGGCCTGAGGGAGCTCGTTTGACCCTTCCACTTGTTTGCCCCTATGTGTAAGGACACATAGAGTGCACCATTTACAAGAAACAATGCCTTACCATACACCGAATCTGCTGGTACCTTGATTTTGGACTTTCCTATCCCCAGAACCATAAGCAATAAATTTCTGTTGTTTATAAATTAGCTGACCTAACATATTTTGCTATAGCAATGGAACCAACTAAGACAGGTGTTAACAGGAGCACCAACACATGGCCTCTCCATGTGGTGTGGGCTTCCTCAACACATGGTGGCCTCAGAATAGCAAACCTCTTACATAGTGGCTCAGGATTCCACAGGCAAGTTCTAGAGTTTGAATATTTGACCCTCCAAATCTCATGTTAAAATCTGGTCCCCTGGCCAGGCGTGGTGGCTCACACCTGTAATCCCAGCACTTTGGGAGGCCAAGGCGGGCAGATCATGAGGTCAAGAGATCGAGACCATCTTGGCCAATATGGTGAAACCCCGTCTCAACTAAAAATACAAAAAAATTAGCCGGGCATGGTGGTGTGCACCTGTCATCCCAGCTACTCGGGAGGCTGAGGCCGGAGAATTGCTTGAACCTGGTTGGTGGACACTGCAGTGAACCGAGATTGTACCACTGCACCCCAGCCTGGCGACAGAGCAAGACTCCATCTCAAAGAAAAAAAAAACAAAATTTGGTCCCCACTGTTGGTGGTGGGGCCTTGTGGCGGGTGTTTGGGTCATAGAACAGATCCCTCATGGAATATATTAATGCCTTCCTAGGGCTGAGGGTGTTAGTGAGTTCTTATTCTGTTAGTTTCCATAAGAGCTGGTTGTTTAGAAGAGTCTGATGCCTCTTTTCTCTCTTTCCTGCTTCCTTCCTGATCTCTGCACGTGGCAACTCCCCTTTCCCTTTCTCAGTGAGTGAAAGCAGCTTGAGGCCCTCACCAAATGCAGGTGCGGGTGCCATGCTTCTTGTAAAGCCTGCAGAACCATGAGCCAAAAAAAAAAAAAAAAAATCCTCTTTTTAAAATAAATTATCCAGGCCGGGCATGTGGCTCATGCCTGTAATCTCAGCACTTTGGGAAGCCGAGGCAGGCTGATCACCTGAGGTCAGGAGTTCAAGACCAGCCTGGCCAACATGGTGAAACCCTGTCTTTAAAAAAAGAAAAAAAAAAAGAAAAGAAAAAAAGAAATAAAATAAATTACCCAGCCTGAGATATTTCTTTACAGTACCACAAATGGAATAAGCAACTTGGTCCTGAGGAGTGGAGTGTTACTATAAAGATACCCAAAAATGAGGAAGCACCTTCAGAACTGGGTAATGAGTAGAGGTTGGAAGAATTTGGAGGGCAAGAAGACAAAAGACAAGGGCAAGCTTGAAACTTCTTAGAGACTGGTGAAGAGGCTGTGATCAAAATGCTGATAGAAATATAGACAGTAAAGGCCATGCTGACGAACTCACAGATGGAAATGAACTATTGGAAACTGGAGCAATGGTCACCCTTGTTACACTGTAACAAAGAACTTGATTGTGTGTCCAAGTCCTAGGGCTTTGTGGAAGGCCAGACTTAAAAGTCATGATTTAGGGTGTCTGGTGGAAAAAATTTCCAAGCTGCAAAGCATTCAAGAAGTGGCATGGCTGCTTTTAACAGCTTGTGATAAGATACAATAGCAAAGGAATGACCTAAAGGTGAAATTTATAATTAAAAAGGAAGCACAACATAAAAATTTGGAAAGTTCACAGCTTAGCCATGTGTTAGAGAAGAAAAGAGTGTTTTCAGGTGAGAAATCTAAGGGTGCTATGGAACAACCACTTGCTAGAGATTAGCATGACTAAAAAGGAGTCACGTGCTAATACGCTTAGGGTTTTGTTTTGTTTTGTTTTTCCTTTCTGTGGAGAATGAGGCCTTGCTATATTGCCCAGGCAGGTCTCGAACACCTGGATTCAAACTGTCCTCCCACCTCTGCCTCCCTAAGAGTTGGGATTACAGACAGCAACCAGGTGCTAATAATCAAGGCAATGGGAAAAGTCCCCCAAGACATTTCAAAAATCTTCAGTGCTGCCCCTCCCATCATATCCCAGAGGCCTCAGAGGACAGACTGGGACACCACTGTCCTGTGCTGCCACCTCAAGATTCTGTTCCTCACATCCAGCTCCTCTGGCTATAGCAGCACAGGCTCAAATGGCCCCCTGATACTGTTCTCGCCACTGCCCTGGAGAGCACAAACTTTAAGGCGTAGCATCTTCTCTGTGATGTTAAGTCTGCAAACATGCAGAATGCAAAACTAGTGGAGGTATGGCAGCTTCCACTTAGATTTTAGAGGATGTATTGGAAAGCCTGATTGCCCAGGCAGAAGACTGCCACAGCAGGGGAGGCCCTGCAGAGAGCCTCTACTAGTGCATTGCCTGGTGGAGCTGTGGTAGCAGGGCCACTGTCCTAGAGACCTCAGAATTACAGAGCCACTGGTAGCATGCCACTTCATCCTGGAAAAGCCACAGGCATGCAACTCCAACCTATGAGAGCAGCCATGTGGGCTCTGCCCAGCAAAGCCATGGGGATGTGGCTGCATAAGGCTTTGGGAACCCATCCCTCATACCAGTGTGCCCAGGATGCAGAAGCTGTCAAAGATTATTCTGGAACTTTAAGGTTTAATATCTGCCCTGCTGCATTACAGATTTGTGGGCGTGCTTATCAGCCCTTTCTTTTGGCTGATATCTCCCTTGCGGGATGGAAATATTTATTCAATGCCTGTCCCTCCATTGTATCTTGGCAGTAAATAACTAGTTCAACTTTACAGGCTTATAGCTGGAGGGAACTTGCCTTGAGTCTCAGAAAAGACTTTGGACTTTTGAGTTGATACCGGAACAAGTTGAGACTTTTGGGAATTGTTGGGGTACAATTACTGTATTTTGTATGTGAGAAGGACATGAAATTTTGTGGGGTCAGGAGTGGAATGCTATGGTTTAGATACACTTCAAACCTCATTGAAATCTGATCTCCAGTGTCGTGTGACCTGGTAGGAAATGTTTGGGTCATGGGGGCAGATCCTCATGAATTGATTAATGCCCTCTCTGGAGGAGAAATGAGTAAGTTATCACTCTGTTAGTTCCCACATAGCTGGTTGTTGTTTAAAAGAGCCTGGCTGGGCATGGTGGCTCATACCTGTAGTCCTGGCTACTTGGGAGGCTAAGGCAGGAGAATCACTTGAGCTCAGGAGTTGGAGGCTGCAGTGAGATACAGTCAGATCACTGCACACCAGCCTTGGCAACAGAGCAAAACCCCATTGCGTAAAAATTAATACATAAATAAGCCCGTTCCCTACCCCCTGCTTCCTCTCTATGTGATCTGTGCACATGCCAGCTCCCCTTTCCCATCCACCATGAGTGGAAGCAGCCTGAAGCCCTCACCAGAAGTAGATGCTGGTGCCATGCTTCTTGTACAAGCTGTGGAACTATGAGCCAAATAAACATCTTTCTTAAAAAAAATTACCCAGCCTCAGATATTCCTTTATAGCAACATAAACAGATTAACACAGCAAGTGTCCCACAAGAACCAAACAGATGCTATATGCCTTTTTCTTTCCTTCTTTCTTTTTCTTTCTTTCTTTCTTTCTTTCTTTCTTTCTTTCTTTCTTTCTTTCTTTCTTTCTTTCTTTCTTTCTTTCTTTCTTTCTCTT
>NW_016107524.1:2928775-2942225 GCF_001604975.1 Cebus imitator
AGTCTTGCTCTGTCACTCAGGCTGGAATGGAGTGGCATGACCTTGGCTCCACCTTCCAGGTTCGAGCAATTCTCCTGCCTCAGCCTCCTGAGTAGCTGGGATTACAGGCATGCGCCACCACGCCTGGCTAATTTTTGTATTTTTAGTAGAGATGAGGTTTCACCATGTTGGTTAGGCTGATCTCAAACTCCTGACCTTGTTATCCACCTGCCTTGGCCTCCCAAAACGCTGGGATTACAGGCGTGAGCCACCACACCCTGCAAACATACGCTATATGCCTTTTTCTGACCTAGCTTCAGAAGGCATGCAATGTCAACTTCACTGTGTTGATTACAGATGAGTCACTAACATTGGCCCAGATTTAAGAAGAGACATAGATTCTACTTCTCAATGGGAAGAATGTAAAATATTTGTAGACATGTTTTTTAAAAAGTCACAAAGACCACATGGTTTTTGTTTGTTTGTTTTTTGTATTTGTTGCTGTTGATGTTTTTAAGGTCTGTTGTTCTCCAGATTCTGTTTTACTGTTTGGGTATGTCTTTCAGGTTGTAGATTTGCCTCAATTATATTGTGATTCTCTTGTTCATTCATATTTAAGAAAAGGGCAATAACAAAACTATAAGTGGGGAAGGCTTATCAAGGGGGTAGCTTTTGCTTTGGGGTATAGTTGAGATCTAGGTATTACCTGGAGAAGATTGAATGCCACAAGGAGGAGGAGTTTGCTCTGAACAACCAACACACACTCAAGTTTCCTTGATACTTCATTTACTTTCTTTAAAGAGAAGCCCTCTGATAATTTTTGCCTGGAATGTAGACCCCTGCCATAAATTTCTAAACTTGTAGTGAATAAAGAAGGAAGTAGAAGAAACCTACTATTTGGCAAACTGATTTCAATGAATCTCTACTTTTCACTGTATATTCTGCCTCCCAATCCCAGAACATCTTGGAAATTCCACAAGGCAGAGCAGCACGCTCTGTAGCTGCAGTGTCCTTGTCCACACTTGGGGCTGCAGCAGCCTCTATCTGATTTCAATAAGCAATACCTTTGCACCCGCTTCCCATGTGCCAGTAACTTGCTGAGCAACAGTCATCTGCTGTTGACCTGCTTCCCCTTCTCTTTGTCATTGTTTGTTGTAGTGAGATTGTCTCCTCCTTCTTCCCCTTTCCCTCCTCTCTTTCTGCTTTTCATTTTCCTTCTTCTTTGATAAATTCATTTTAATGGTTTGTCCTGTTGTAAGGAGAAAAAAGTCTGTGCTCAGAGCTCCATTTTGAAGTGGAAGTCAGTGGAAGATTTCTGAATGAGTTTTGTATTGAACCATTAGAGCATTCATATCAAATCAGAAATATGTTGAGTAACTCTAAGTTAGCAATCTAAATCCCTTCCTCCCTCTCTCCCTTCCCTTATTCCTTCTTTCCTCCCTCCCTTCCTCCCTTCCTCCCTTCCTTCTCTTCCTCCCCTTCCTCCCCATCCTCCCCATCCTCCCCTTCCTCCCCTTCTCCCCCTTCCCCCCATCCTTCCCTTCCTTCCCTTCCTTCTCCCTCCCTCCCTCCTTCCTTCCTTCTTTCCTTCCTTCCTTTCGTTTGCATTTAATGAGCATTTACTATGAACCAGCCCTGAGTTAAACATTGAATTTGCATTATCTTAATTAATTCTCACAAAAATTTTTACTAACTCTACTATGTTGTTACCATTTTCTAAGTTTTACCAGTGTTGAAACTGTAGCTCGGAGAGATTGTCACTTGTTCAAGGTCATATAACTAGTAATGGGCCAAAATGTGATTAGAACAAAGATCTAATCCAGAATCAGGACTTCTGACCATTCTGCCCTACCCATTTATAATTGTTTAATACTAATAGTCATTTTCGTTGTAGGAAAATATACATAACAAAATGTATCATTTTAATCTTTTATTTATTTATTTTTTTGAGATAGGATCTCTCTCTGTCACCCCAGCTGGAGTGCAGTGGCACAATCACAGCTCACTGCAGGTTCAAACCCCTGAACTCAAGCAGTCCTCCCACCTGAGTACCTGGTACTACAGGCACATGCTACCACACTTGGCTAAGTTTTTGATTATTTGTAGAGATGGAGTCTCCCTATGTTGCCCAGTCTAGTCTCAAACTCCTGGGCTCAAGCAATCCTCCCACCTCAGCTTCCCAAAGTGCTAGGAATACAGGTATGAGACATCGTGCCTGGCCTCATTTTACCCATTTTTGAGTGTGTAGTTCAGTGGCATTAAGCACATTTACATTGTTGTGCAACCATCACTGCTATCCATCTCCAGAAATTTTTAATTTTTCCAAACTGAAGTTCTATACCCATTAAATAACTTTGCATTGCTCTCACCACTAAACCCCTGAAAATCATTGTTCTACTTTCTGTCTCTATGAATTTGACCACTCTAGGTACCTCATATAAGTGGAATTATACAGTATTTGTCCTTTTGTGTCTGACTTACTTCACTTAGCGTATGGTCCTCAAGGTTCATCCATGTTGTAACATGTAGAATTTAATCTCATCTTAAGGCTGAATGACATTCCATTTTAAGTATATACCGCATTTTGTTCATTTATTCATTCATGAATCAGTGGACATTTGGGTTGTTTCTACCTTCTGGCTATTGTGACTAATACTGCCGTGGACATGGGTATACGCATATCTGCTTGAGTCCTTGTTTTTCTTTTTTGGGGCATATACCCAGAAGTGGAGTTGCTAGATCATATGATAGTTTAATTTTTTCCAAAACTACTGTACTGTTTTCCATGGCAGCTGCACCATTTTATAGTCCCACCTGTGTGTTTACATAGTAAACCCCAATAACTCATCACAAGCACCAAGTTTCCAGCTCTGACACGCAAGGCTTCAGTTCTAACACTTAGCGCAGACACAAACAGGCAAAAAACCCACAGCAGCAATAAAAAGACCCATCACTCCAAGATTGGAAATACTGTTCTTTATTTCTCTTTTCTTCTCCTGGTGCTACTGAGGAGGAAAATAGTAGGTTATCAAAGCAAGCAGGCAGAGAGGCTCTTCTCTCCTGGCAACTGTGAAGAAAAGGCCCCCTCCACTGAAAAGGGAGCTATAACTGCTGACAAGATAGTTGCTTTTGAATTGTTGTACTTGGATTTTTGTGTAGGTAATGTGTGCAACAACCTCAAAAAACTTGCAGTGGGAAGTTTTCTGTCCATCCTTATCTTCTCTGTCCATAGCAACCACCAGCATTATTTCCTTATGGAACTTTCCAAGGGCATTCTATACATATGCAGGAATACATTTATGCATATGTATTTATATACACACATACATGTATACTTATATAAACATTCATAAATGTGCATATAAATTATATACAAATTTATAAATGCATCTATAATTTTTAAAACTTTGAAGACTACTACACACCCACTGATTTTTTTGTTTAATAGTGTATCTTGGACATAGTATTAGTATTGGCATAATATCCCTTTTCATGGGCATATTAATGTATTTAGTCAGCCTTTTAAGACAGACCATTTTGCCCTAATGACATTTTGTTATAATGTAATGACAGTCTTTTGCTATAATAAACAATGTTACAACAGAAGACCTTGTATATGTGTCTTTTCACATGTGAGTGTATTTGTGGAATCTTTTTTTTTTTTTTTTTTTTGAGACAGAGTTTCACTCTTGTTGCCCGGGCTGGAGTGCAGTGGCATGATCTCGGCTCACTGCAACCTCTGCCTCCCAGGTTCAGGCAATTCTCTTGCCTCAGCCTCCCGAGTAGCGGGTATTACAGTCATTCGCCACCATGCCCACCTAATTTTTTGTATTTTTAGTAGAGGTGGGGTTTCACCATGTTGGCCAGGATGGTCTTGAACTCCTGACCTCAGGTGATCCACCCACCTCAGCCTCCCAAAGTGCTGGGATTACAGACGAGAGCCACTGTGCCAGTTATGGGATACTTTTCTAGAATGCAGTAATATATGACAGTGTCTATTTTCTACACATTAGCCAGCACAGTGTGTTGCCAACTTCTTCAGTTTTAATTTGCATTTCTTAGTGTGAGTTCCCAAGCATGAAAAGGCTCTTTGGGATGTTTGTGAGGGGCAGCTTGGAATTCGTGCTGCTTCTGCCCCAGGGTGTGCTCCTGGTCATATACCATGTCTTCCTCTGGTCTTGGCCTTGGCCTTGGCCTTGCCCTGTTAAGGGCCACAACACACACCACAAGTCTAGAAAGGGAGGGAGAGGAGAATGAGGAGAGGCTTCTGCCTGGGAAGAGCCCCCTTCTGAAAGTGAGAAAAATGAAAAAAAGGCAATGGAAACAATGGGGCAGGACAGGAGCCCTAGGATGACAAGGCTCCACGTGGCTGCTGGAGAGGGCCGAGCCAGCTCAAGTCTACGGGCACAGAGAAAAATACCTAATGCCATGGGGAAAGAGCATAGGCCTGAAGATGCTATTTTCTAATGAAACCTCTCTGCCCAGCTGTGGATGGGCACACAAATCCTTTGCAGAGTGACAGTTCTAATCCAGGCTATCTTGGGCTATACTATAAAGGCAGGGGAGATGGAGCAGGGGAATGTGTGGGCCAGCTGGTGAGGGCAGAAAGGGTAGCTTAAGTCCTTCAAAGAAATATTTTAGAGCAGTAATTCTCTGGTTTAAAAAATGTTACAGAGAATAACAACAACAAAAAAATTGGGAGGAAAAAAATGATAGCCGATTTTTAGTTTTGCTAAGTAAAGTCATTAATAAAGCAATTAGCATCTATAATTGACGTCATTTATTAAGAGATTGGACAAATTTTACTTTATGAAAAATAGAAACAATTGTCAAATAAAATGATATAGAAATAACTGTATAGAAAAACTCATTCTGTTCCCTCCTTTTGTTTCCAATGTATGAAAATTTTATTAGACTGGCCTGGATTTAAGAGCTGCTGCCTTAAACATTAATAAAGTTTTATGTCAGCATTAAAAATGATTTGAATACTATATTAGTAACAGCTAAAGTTTACTGAGCACTCACTGTGATCCAGATGCTATTTGAAGTGAGACAATTGAGACGCAGAGAGTTTCAGTCACTTGCCCAAGCACCCAGCTATTAAATGGAAGGAAGAACCAGGCTTGCATCAGGCAGCCTGATAGCTTTGTCTTAGTCACTGCATTATACAAGTAGGCAGGGAAAGAGTCCTGTAAGCAATATTAGTTTACAACAATAAAAATCATCTCTAGTAGGCTGGGTGCAGTGGCTGGAGCCTATAATCCCAGCACTTTGAGAGGCCAAGGCATGTGGATCACCTGAGGTCAGGAGTTCAAGACCAGCCTGGTCAACATGCTGAAACGCTGTCTCTATTAAAAATACAAAAACAATATCCAGGGCCGGGTGCGGTGGCTCATGCCTGCAATCCTAGCACTTTGGTAGACCGAGGCGGGTGGATCATGAGGTCAGAAGATCAAGACCATCCTGGCCAACATGGTGAAACCCTGTCTCTACTAAAAATACCGAAAAAATTACCTGGGCATGGTGGCACACGCCTATAATCCCAGCTACTCGGGAGGCTGAGGCAGGAGAATCCCTTGAACACAGGAGACAGGGGTTTCAGTGAGCCGAGATTGTGCCATTGTGCTCCAGCCTGGGCAGCAGGAGCTAAATTCTGTCTCCAAAAAAGAAAAAAAAAAAAACCTCTAATAATTTCTTAAGTTGTTTTTGGTAAAATATTACACATACTCAGAAAGGTGCAAAAAATATAAATTATAATATGAATAATAAAGTGAATGTAATTAGTCTGCCCAGGCTGCCATACAAAATACCACAGAGTAGGTAGCTTAAATAACAGATATTTATTTCTTGAAGTTCTAGAGTCCGAGAAGTCCAAGATCAAGGTGCTAGCCAACTTGGCTTCTGGTGAGGGCTCTCTTCTTGGCTTGCAGACAGCCACCCTCTTGCTGTGTCCCCACATGTTAGAGAGAGAGGGAGATCTCTTTTTCTTCTTATAAGGCCAGTTCTATTTAATTGGAGTCCCATCCTTATGACCTCATTTAACCTTACTTACCTTCGAAAGACCCTCTCCAAATACAATCACACTGGGAGTTAGGATCTCAACATGTGGATTTAGAGGAGGATACAATTCAGTCTATAGCAACAAATATTTATGTAACCCAAGTTAAATAATAGGGCACTGCCAGGTATAGAGTAACTATCCTAATGCCAGTCCCACCAGTGTGTTCTTTCTCAATCACATCCTTCTCCCCACATAGAGGTTCCTACACTCCTGACTTTTATGATAAGTACTTTCTTTCTAAAAAAAACCAAAAAACAAAAAAACCCACCAAACCTTTTTATACAACATTCTTCAGCCTTAAAAAGGAAGTATATTTGGACACATGCTACAGCTTGGAGGAACCTTGTGAACATTATGTGAAATGAAATAAACCAGTCACAAAAGGACAAATACTGTATAATTCCACTTACATGAGGTTTCTGGAGTAGTCACATTCATAGAGACAGAAAGTAGAATAGAGGTTGTCTGGGTCTGAGAGGAGGGGGCATGGGGAATTGTTTAATGGGTATAGAATTCCAGTTTTGCAAGATTAAAAAAATTGTGAAGATTGGTTGCCCAACATATCATAGGAGTTTTTCTGCAACTCTCATAGGTTCTTAGCTGGAATGCACCACTGCTAGAAAAGACAGATTAAGAAGAGAAAAACAAACAGACATTTGTTAACATGTACATTTTATATATACATGGGACGCACAAAGGGAATGAGTAGTTCTCAAAGAGGTGTCTTTGAATTCCAGCTTATATAGCATCTTCAACAAAAAACAGTAAGATTTTATTTTATTTTTCATTTTATTATTTTTTTGAGACAGAGTTTTGTTCTTGTTGCCCAGACTGGAGTGCAATGACATGATCTCGGCTCACTGCCACCTCCACCTCCCAGGGTTCAAGTGATTCTCCTGCCTCAGCCTCCCAAGTAGCTGGGATTACAGGCGTGCACCACCATGCCTAGCTAATTTTGTATTTTTAGAAAGAGACGGGGTCTCAGCATTTTAGTCAGGCTGGTCTCAAACTCCTGACCTCAAGTGATCCACTTGCCTTGGCTCCCAAAGTGCTGGGATTACAGGTGTGAGCCACCGTACTCAGCCAAAGAACAGTAGGTTTTTAGATAAGTGACAAGACAAAGGAAAAGAACTTTGAGTTTCTACAGGCAGCAACTTGGAAAGAAGGCAAATAAATGGCAGATAAAGGCAAGTTAGGAAAGCTTGGTAATGTCAATTCCTCTGGTATCATCTCCAGGCTTATGAGGGTGTAAAGTTGTCTTCAGCGTTAACCTTCGCCCTCCCTGGTAGAGAAGGAGCAAGGATACACCCTTTGTCTTTCTAAATCTAAGTCCTGCTTTCAGATATGTAGAGGGAGGGCAGAGAGCTTTCCTGCATGGGCTTCTTCTTGATTGTCTTTAGCTCAACAATTCTTCATATGTTGAGGCAGTGTATTTTGGTCTCCCACAATGGAAGTATACTTATCGCTCCTGAATCGTACACTTAAAAATTGTTAAGATGGTAAATGTTGTATTATGTGTATTTTACCACAAGTAAAAATAAAAAATTTAAAAACAAATAAAACAACAAAAATTTTACAGCTCCCACTAATTTTAATGCAAGTTAGGACTCTGGGTTTGAATAATAATTATGATGAAGTTGCGGGTAATTATTATAGAGCATTTACTTAGGTACAGTATATCTCACTTAGTTCTTAAAACTCCCTGAGGTAGGTATTATCAATCTCATTTTATAGATGAAATTATCACGAATGTGCCAGGGCCACCAAATGGTCTCCTCGTACTTTCAGATGGGTTGCTGCTCTGGGTGCCAATAGGAAGCAGAAGAAAGAGGGCTGGATTAGTAATTAGGAGATTGTGACCTTGAGGATGTTTCTTAAATTCAATCCCTCTTTCCAGCCCTTCTCGATCAGAGATTTTTCTGTGCTCTGAGGAATCTTAGGGGTTTCATAGAGACTCTCCCATTACCACTCAAAAAGCTGCCTTGATGTGGGTTAGAGAAGTCAGAGGACAGCCTGCCAACCCTCCCCTCCAAACCAAAGCAGTTTGCATATATCTGTTTTGCATTTTTGACTTGTAACCTAGAGAACAGGTTCTACTGCTACAAAGGGTTTTGAAAATCTCTGGATTAGATGATCTATAAGGTCTCTCTGAGCTCACACTTTCTACCTCAAATGAATCTTCTTTTACCTTGCATCTCTGGAACTTGTGAATGGGCAGAGTCAGCTATATAATTTGCAGGGCCCAGTGCAAAATGAAAATGCAGCACCCTTCATTCATAAAGCAGTAAAAAAGCGCTGTTAAGAAAACTAAAATAGGCTGGGTGTGGTGGCTTATGCCTGTGATCCCAGCACTTTCGGAGGCTGAGGAGGGTGGATTACTTGAGGTCAGGAGTTTGAGACCAGTCTGGCCAACATGGTGAAACTCCATCTCTACTAAAAAAAACAATCACAAAAATTAGCCATGTGTGATGGTGGTACGTGCCTGTAATGCCAGCTCCTCAGGAGCCTGAGGCAGGAGAATCATGAGCTGAGATCATGCCACTGCACTCCAGTGGCATGACAGAGTGAGACTCTGTCTCAAAAAACAAAAAACAAAACAACAACAACAAAAACAAAACTTTCTTCTGTGGCCTTTCTTTCCACTTGTCATGGTATTTTATTTGCTGTTTAATGTCATCTAAGTTAAGAGAAAGTAGAATTTTAAATTATGAACATAAAATTTACCATTCTTCTTTATATTGTACAATAACAGTTATAAATGCAAATAAATATAAGAGCATTTAACTTATATGCAGAATCACTAAAGTTACACAATTCATATTTCATAGTTTGTACATGCATATGTATTTTATTCTTAACCAGAACAGTGGAGGCCTCACAAAACTAAGTGTCTTTATTTTGTATCTTGATATGAACACATTCTACTAACACTCTCTTCCTTCAAGCTACTGATGATAAATAGGAAAGGACAGAAAGAAGGAGGAACTATTTGTTGCCTTATCTTTCCTTACTTTCTATGTCATCATTTTTAGCATGTACAGTCAGCTAATACAGGAAAGCAGCAAGAGTTAGAAGGGATATGATAATGTTCCTTGGTCACTGGCGTTTCTTTGACAACCATTTCCTTCCTCCTAGGTTTAGTGCAAGTGCTGGAACCCGTTGGAGCTTTTAGCACCACTGCTTACTCAGTGGTAGACAAAACTTACCTTGTACTTGCTGTAAGCTCCCACACATTGAGTCCACTAGAATTCTGTGATCACGAGATATGAATGCTATATGCAAATGGCATGTTAAGGAACAGTAGAGGAGATGCATATTGTGTATATCTCCACTGCTCAGGAGCATGCACCATTGGACTTCATTTATAGAATATAAGTTCAAAGATAAGGTGATTAAGAATTTTAAAACAGCAGTAGCAAACATTAAACCCCAATTGTGGGGCCCTTCTGAGCATAGATCACATACCCCTCAGGGTCTAGTGGACCCTGAAGCTGGTCCTATGGGTGGAGAATGGAGCATGAACATTTTGATAGGCAATTGCTTTCTTCTTTGGATGTGTCAGTGCCTCAAAAAGTAGAGAAGCCTACAAAAAATGCAAATAGTTATAATAGGTATGACTCCTGTTCACTAATACTCAGTTGTCTTCTACTTTCAGGCTCAGCCCTTCTTGAAGAATGTCCATGTGACTTTGGTTAATAAAATGTGAGTAAAGTTACATATGTCTCTTCTGCACAGAAGCATTTTAGAGCTGGTGCATAATTATTTATTTCCTTTTCCCCCACCACAGTGACTAACAATATCCAGATGGTGAGGTCTCCATCGGACTAGGTTCCTGAGTGAGAATAATGTGAGACACAACTCCCCACCTTCCCACCTACCCAGAGTGGACATGTAGTAAAAACAGGAAATAAATCTCCTTTGTAAAGATTAGAGAGTTATTTGCTATTGCCTAAATTACAGTGTTATTACTGCTTTTGTTCTCAGGAACGTAGCATTTATAACAATACCACAGCTTTAAATTGACTTTAGAATAACCACAAAACATATATTTTAAAAAACAAAATCTGTAACTTTTTTTTAAGGTGACTCAGTTTTTCTTGAAATAGTAGAAGCATGTTTGGTAAATTTTGTGGTGTTCTTGGAGGGTTGAATCATGATTAATTTTCATATACAGCTAGTGCTCGACTTACGACCACGATTGGTTCTGACAGACCAGTCGTAACACGATTTGGTCGTAAGTTGAGTAGGCTAAATGCATGCGGAGATGGTAGTGCTGCCAGAAGCTGATCCACAGTGTCGTACGCCCAGCTGGGCAACATTTGCGCTGCCAGACGCGGAGCAGTCGTGGCTAGGTATTGTGGTCGTAAAGTCGAATGGTCGTAAATTGCACAGGTCACAAGTAGATCAATACCTGTATATGTTGTTTGAAGGATGAAACACAAGGATAGCTGGATGCAGTGGCTTATGCCTGTATTCCCAGCACTTTGGGAGGCCGAGGCAGGTAGATCACGAGGTCAATAGTTCAAGACTAGCCTGGCCAAAATGGTGAAACCCCGTCTCTAAAAACAAACAAACAAAAACCCACAAGGATAAAGTTTTGAAGGTAGAACTGAATTTTCCTTTGTACATAGAAATCTCCACTGATATCCCAGAGTCACTGTAATAGATTAGAATCTATAATGCATGCTATTGTTCAAGGCCTTTTCATCTTAGCAAACCTGATGAATAGAAAGTAGAATAATTCTGCTGATTGTTTTCCCTGGACTCATTTCCAGTAGTGAAGTAATCAGAAGTATTTGTCTCAAAGAAGATAGAACAGTAAAAGACCTGGACAACCTGTTTACACATACACACATGCACACACATGCATGCATGCATACACACACACACTATATATATATAACTCTATATACCTGAAATTCTCCCACAGATATCACATGTATGGGTGATTTCACAATTTATATCAAACTCCTCCTCTTTCTCTGGTCTCTGGAAGGAAACAGACTTCATCAATGAAGAGGGCTATTTATAAGAAGGAAAGAACATGAAAAACTTGTTTGAAAAGCAATCATAAAGTCTGGCATCAGAGATATTTGATGGATTCTTTTGTACTCAAAATTAATGCTCCAAGGAGAGGAAAAGCCAATGAATGCAAAGGTCTGAGCATCAAATTAACAATTCTCATGGTTGGTCTTGATATTTGATGTCAGATAACTTTCAACAAACTAAGCCTTCAATTTCTTTCTTAGAGCAAATAAAAAATCTGTTCTCTATAGACTTTAACAGATGGAAAAATATATATATTGAATTATATTAAATGCTTACTCTAAAATCCAGTTATTCAAAGGCTCATAGAATTTCAAGTAAAATCCCTAAGTTTTGCGATATCTGGTCATTGGCATTTACAGATTTAATGTTTTCTGCCTCAGCTATCTTTGGGTGATCTTGAAGTTTCATTTAAGGTAAAACCTTATTATTTTGTGAGAGCCCAAATTTGAATAAATTGTCATAATTTTGGATATCCAAGTCACTACAGAAATCCTAAAGCTATGCCTAGCCTACTGCCTTGCAGCCTCACCTCAATGTAATCTCACTATTCTCCATCAGTTGCATTTGTAATAAATCTCAAGAGATATACAAATTATCTTTTGTTTTACAAAGGGTCCTACAAAGAAAGACAACATCCAGTCCTAATGTTGTTGAAGAAAAGGTGAAAAATCTAAGAAAGTAATTGTTGTTAGCCAAACAATAACTCTGGGATAGAGTCCATTGTCAAATTCTCCCTTGTTTGAGGCTGATGGTGTAGTAAGTTTCCCATGTATGCTCTGAAGAAACAAAAAGAAAGTATAAAGAGTTTTATGAAATCATTTCAGTAATTTTGGAGGCCAGTGCATAACTACTTTTCAAGTGAGAAATAAACTTCAGCAACATACAAAAAGCCTTTAACTAGTAGTTGAGGAAATGAACTGGAAATAATCCCTTTTCTCAGAAATGAGACTTAGGAGAAGGTCTGTACAAAATGCCTGTGAAGGAATAGGCAATATACCTTCTACTGCTGCATTGAAGTACCAAAGGTAAAAGTTGGTTTAATAATCTGCAAAATATAGTGCTAAGAAGGAGGTGGCTTCAGTTAACCTTCATCTCAAGGTATACATACACACAATGAAATACTATGCAGCCATAAAAAAAACAGAGTCCTGTCATCTGCAGCAGGAAACCCATACAGAGAACACGCCCTAGCACACAAAAAAGTGTTAAGCTCACAAGTATTTTGTCTACTTTTTAGTTTGCCAAAGTAATTCAAAGGTAATTACTTTATTTGAAAAATACATTTAGTGTTATCTTTATGCTAAGAAATGGGTAAACTTGCAAAGGAGACAAAAGACAGTTGTCAGTCATGGTTTTCTGGTTTTGTTTTTGTTTTTGTTTTTTTTTAGTTCATACTTAACAATTGCACATATATAGGGAGTAAGTGCAATATTTTGATACATGCATACAGTGTGTAATGATCAAATCAGGGTAATTAGAATATCCATCATTCAGACATTTATTATTTCTTTGTGTTGGGTAGATTTCATATCTTTTCTTCTAGCTATGTTGAAATACAGAATAAATTTTTGTTGATTCACACTACTGTGCTGGCAAAAATGAGAACTTTGTATCTAACTTAGAACACACCTAATTGTATGTTTGTCCCCATTAATCAAACTTTCTTCACTTCCTCTTCTCAGACTCTGTTAATCATTCTACTCTCTGCTTTTATGAAATCAACATTTTAGCTCCCACATATGAGTGAGAACATATAATATTTGTCTTTCTATGCCTGGCTTATTTCACTTAACATGACCTCCAGTTCCATCTGTCTTGCTGCAGATGACAGACTCTGTTCTTTTTTTATGGCTGCATAGTATTTCATTGTATGTATATATACCACATTTTCTTTATCCATTCATCTGCTAATGGACATGTAGGTTGATTCCATAACTCAGCTATTGGAAATAGCGCTGCAGTAAACATGAGGGTGCAAGTATCCCTTGGATATACTAATTTCCTTTCCTTTGAATAAATACCCAGTAGTGGGATTGCTGGATCATATGGTAGTTCTGTTTTTGGTTTTTTTGAGAAATCATACTGTTTTCTTTAGTGGCAGTACTAATTTACATTACCACAAACAGGATATAAGAGTTCCCTTTTTCTACATCTTTACCAGCATTTTTCATTTCTTCTCTGTTTTGATAATAGCCTTTCTGACTGATGTAAGATGATATCATGTTGTGGTTTTGATTTGCATGTCCCTGATGATTAGTGATGTTGAACTTTTTTTTTTTCCATATACCTGTTGGCCTTTTGTATGTGTTATTTTGAGAAATGTCTATTCAAATCCTTGGCTCACTTATTTTGTTGTTGTTT
>NW_016107524.1:2943850-2953094 GCF_001604975.1 Cebus imitator
TTTTAGTAGAGACGGGGTTTCACCATGTTGACCAGGATGGTCTCGATCTCTTGACCTCGTGATCCACCCACCTTGGCCTCCCAAAGTGCTGGGATTACAGGCTTGAGCCACCGCGACCGGCGGTAATTTTTTATCTGTTATAAATAGGATTGCTTTCTTGAATTCTTTTTTTCAGTTAGTTCCTTACTGGCATATAGAAAGGCTACTGATTTTGTATGTTAATTTTGTATCTGCAACTTTACTGAATTATCAGTTCTAAGAGCTTTTTGGTGGAATCTTTGGATTTTTCTCTATATGAGATTATGTCATTTGCAAACAGGGCCTATTTGACTTCTTCTTTTCCAACTTGAATGTTTTTTATTTATTTTTCTTGCTTGATTGCTCTGGCTAGAATTTCCAGTACTATGTTGAATAAGACTGGTAAACATGGGCATTCGTATCTAGTTTCAGTTCTTAGAGGAAAGGCTTTCAGATTTTCCCCATTCAGTATGATGGTAGCTGTGGGTTTGTCATATATAACCTTTATTATGTTGAAGTACGTTGCTTCTATGCCTGATTTGTTGAGAGTTTTTATACTGAAGGGATGTTGAATTTTATCCAATGCTTTTCTGCATCTATTGAGATGACCATATGGCTTTTGTCCTTCATTCTGTCAGTGTGATGTTTCATGTTTATTGATTTGCACATGTTGAACCATCCTTGCATCCCTGGAGTAAATCCCACTTAATCATGGTACACTATCTTTTGATGTTTTGTTAGATTCAGTTTCCTAGCATTTTGTTGGAGATTTTTGCATCTGTGTTCATTAAACATATTGGCCTGTAGTTTTCTTTCTTTTGCTGTGTCCTTTTCTGGTTTTCATATTGGAATAATGCTAGCATCATAGAATGGGTTGGGAAGAATTTTCTCCTGTTAGTTTTTGGAATAATTTGAGAAGGATCAGTGTTTGTTCTTCTTAATAACTTTTGTAGAATTCAGCAGTAAAGCCATCTAGTCCTGGGTTTTTCTTTGTTGGGAGATTTATTATTGATTCACCTTTGTTACTCGTTATTGGTCTATTGAAGTTTCCTATTTCTTCTTGGCTCATTCTTGATAGGTTGTATGTGTCCAGGAGTTTATCCATTTCCTCTAGGTCTTCCAATTTGTTAGTGCAGAGTTTTTCATATTACTTTTTAAAGATCACTTGTGTTTCTGTGGAATCAATTGTGATTTCTTCTTATTCATTTCTGATGTTATTCCTTTGTACATTCTCTCTTTTTTCTTGGTTAGTCTAGCTAACAGTTTACAATTTTTTTGATCTTTTCCAAAAACTAACTTTCCAAAACTAACTAACTTGCATTAATTCTTTGTACTTTTAGTCTCTATTTTATTTACTTTTGCTCTGGTCTTTATTATTTCTTTCCTTGTACTAATTTTGTGTTTGGTTTGTTTAGACTATTCAAGTTCCTTGAGATAGGTGAATTAGGTTGTTTCTTTGAAATCTTTCCACTTTTTTGATGTAAGCATTTGTTGCCATAAACTTCCCTTTCAGCACTGTTTATGCTGTGTCCTATAAATTTTGGTGTGTTATGTTTCTATTTTTACATTTTCAGGAATGTTTAAATTTCTTTCTTTTTTTTTTTTTTTTTTGAGACAGAGTCTCGCTCTGTCACCCAGGCTAGAGTGCAGTGGCGCAATCTCGGCTCACTGCAACCTCTGCCTCCCAGGTTCAAGCGATTCTCCTGCCTCGGCCTCCTGAGTAGCTGGGATTACAGGCACCTGCCACTGTGCCTGGTTAATTTTTGTATTTTTAGTAGAGATGCGGTTTCACCATCCTGGCCAGGCTGGTCTTGAACTCCTGACCTTGTGATCCACCTGCCTTGGCCTCCCAAAGTGCTGAGATTACAGGCATGAGCCACCACACCCGGCCAGGAATGTTTAAATTTCCTTCTTAATTCCTTTATTGGCCCAGTGGTATTTCAGAAGCATGTTACTTAATTTGTATGTATTTGTACAGTTTCAAAGTACTTCTTGTTATGGATTTCTAGTTTTACAAATTGTGATCTGAGAAGATATTTGATGTAATTTTGATTTTTAAAATTTTTTTGAGACTTCTTTTGTAGTCTAACACATGGCCTACACTAAAGAATGTTTCATATGCTGATGAGGGAAACGTTTATTCTACAGCTACTGGATAAAATGTTCCATAAATGTCTGTTAGATCTATTTGGTCTGCAGTGAAGATTAAATTCAATGTTTCTTTGTTGATTTTCTGTCTAGATGTTCTAATGCTGAAAATGGGGTACAGAAGTCCCCAACTCTTATTGTATTTGGATCCATCTTATCCTTTAGCTCTAATAATACTGACTTTATATATCTAGGTGCTCTGGTTTTGGGTATACATATGTTTAGAATTGTTGTATCCTCTTGCTGAATTAATCTCTTTATCATTATGTAATGACCTTCTTTGTCTCTTTTATGTTTTTAGATTTAAAGTCTATTTTATCTGACATAAGTGTAGTTACTCCTGCATGCTTTTGGTTTCTGTTTGTATGGAATATTTTTTTCCATCCCTTCACATTCAATCTATGTGTGTCTTTACAGATGAAGTGAGTTACTTGTTGGGTCCTGTTTTGTTATCAATTCAGTAGTCTGTATATTTTAATTAGGAATTTTAAATCATTTACAGTCAAAGCTGTTATTAACAGATGAGAACTTACTTCTGGTATTTTAATTGTTTTTTGATTTTTTGGTATACTTTATGTTCCTTTTTACCTCTTTTATTATTTACCTTTACAATTTTTTGTGTTTTTTTCCTAGTAATCATGTTTGAGAGTCAAAAAAAATTGCAAAGGTAAATAATACAATGTCTGTTGCACCAGTGAGTTTTATACTTTTTTTTCTTTTTGAGACAGAGTCTCACTCTGTCACCAGGCTGGAGTGCAATGGTGCAATCTCAGCTCACTGCAACTTCTGCCTCCCAGGTTCAAGCAATTCCCCTGCCTCAGCCTTTGGGACTACAGGTGCAGCTAATTTTTTTTGTATGTTAGTAGAGACAGGGTTTCACCATGTTGGTCAGGATGGTCTCAATCTCCTGACCTCTGACCTGCCCTCCTTGGCCTCCCAAAGTGCTGGGATTACAGGTGTGAGCCATGGTGTGTTTTTAGGATGGCAGTCCTTTTGTTTCTAGATGTATGACTCTAGGCATTTATTGTAGGGCCAATCTAGTGGTGATGAATTCCCTCCACTTGTGCTTGCCTGAGAAAGACTTTATTTGTCCTTCATATTTGAAGGATAGCTTTGCTGGATATAATATTCTTGGCTAACAGGTTTTTGTTTTTTTTTAATTTTAGCTCTTTGAATATATCACCCTATTCTCTCCTTGCCTGAAAGGTTTCTGCTGAGAAACTCACTGTGAGTCTGATGGGGATTTCCTTATATGAGACATGATGATTTTCTCTCACTGTTTTCAGAACTCTCTCTTTTACTTTTGACAGTTCGACTATAGTGAGTCTTGGAAAAAACCTTTTTAGGTTGAATCTATTGGGAGGTCTCTGAGCATCCTCTCTAAATATCTATATATCCTACAAGACTTGGGAACTTTTCAGCTATGCTTTTGTTAAATAGATTTTCTATGCCTTTGCCCATCTCTTCTCCCTCTGAAAATCCCAAATTTTTTAATATTTGGTCACTTTATACGGTTGCTTTATATGTCATGTAGGCTTTTTTTCATTTTTAAAATTATTTGTTTTTCTTTCTTCCTTTTTTTATTTCTTTGTTTTTGTTGTTTGTTTGTTTGACTGGGTTATTTCTAAGTTCTTTCTAAATTTGAATTTCTGAATTCTGAATAAACTTGATCTAGTTTATTGTTGAAGCTCTTGATTATATTTTTAACATCATTCATTAAATTCTTCAGTTCCAGGGTTTCCGTTTGGTTCTTTTTTTTATAACATCTATCTCTTCATTACATTTCTTCATTATATCAGTCTGTTTCTGTGCTTTCTATTCTTTCCCATTTATTTCTCCCTGTTCAAAAACCAGATTATCTTATTATAATTTTATAGTAAGTCTTGACAACAGCTGGTAAATCAAGTCTACCTACTTTGTTAAAAAGTGTCTTGATTATTCTTGGATCTTTGCCCTTCCATACACATTTGTGGATTTCTGTAAAAACTTGTTGGGATCTTGAATTAATTTATGTTATATCTATAGATCAATTCAGAAAGAATTGCCATCTTGACTCTACCAGCCCATAAGCTTGGTGATTTCAATCATATTTAATTTTTTCAGTAATGTTTTATAGTTTCCTCGGTGGAGGTCTTCATATCTTATCTCAGATTTATTCCTAAGTGTTATACTTTTGATGCTTTTGTAAATGATATATTTTCTTTAATTTTGTTTTTATTCATGCTTTCATTTATTAATTTTTAATTTATGTTTTTGATCTTCTGTATTTTATTTTAGTATAAAGAATGAGTCATTGGTTTAACTTTACATTGTATGCAATATTAAGCCATTCATACCAGCACTACTTATTGAAGAGTACATCTGCTTTTTCATGTGGAATACCATCTTTATCATACACTAAATTTCCAAGAATGTTTGATTTTTTTTTCTCTATTCAGCTTCATGTATTTGGCCCATCTACCAGCGATATTTAGTTATATATTATTTTCCAGGTACTATGTATTTCTTTGCTAATAGATAGGGTTTTTATTCCATCTCTTACCTTGATCTTTTCCCAGGTTAAATAAATTTTCTACTCTAATGGCTGATGCATAGACATGTAATTGATTTTTGTATATTGATATATTCAGTAACCTTGCTAAATCCTCTTATTAATTCTAATAATTTATTAGAATTTCATTTGGATTCTCTACTGTCTGCATATTTCAGTTTTTAAAACCCTTTTAACTTTTATTTTTTTATTTTTTATTTTTTCACAAATAAGACTTTTTATTTACCACTATTATAAGTCTGAACTTTAAACAGATTCTTGGACTGGTGGTTCGTATCCATCAGCTCGTTCAACTTTAGCACCTGTCTCATCCCCAGTGGCTTTTCCAGAACTACTGCCTTCACCGTGAAGCTCCATGAGTTTTCCCTATTCAAACTTGGGCTTCTTCAGCATTTTTACTTTTCTAACGAAGACATCATGGAGAGGATAAATAGATTGGCAAGCCTTTTCTATGTCTTTTCCAATGCTGTCTAGAATCAATTTATTGACCACTTCTTTCAAGTCATTTGTCTGCACCTCTCGGGTCATGATTTCCATCATCTTCTTCCGGATTTGGCGGACCTGTTGGTGCTGAGCATAAGAGGTCTTCCGTATCTGATTGTTGCGTTTTTTAGTAAAACCAACACAGAACAGATGAAGCAAGTAACCATCGGTAGTCTTGACATCAACATGAGCTTCAATCATTGTCTGCCATTTTTTGACCATGGAGCACATTTTGTCATGGGTAAGATCCATGCCATGGAAGTTAGCCAGTTTTTGCCCTGAACATCTTCAGTAATTAGCTTGAATTTCCTAAATGCAACTTCATCATTCTGCAAATCAGCAAGACTAACTTCAAACACTCGACCCTTGAGGCCATCAGATGCAATTTTGGTTCCTGGGGTCCTGGTGACTAGCATCTTTCCAATATTTCTTATATTGAACATAGCGGGTGCTTTCACATCATACCAATCTTTCTTAGAAAATGGATCAACCACTTTCTTCTTGGCTCCCTTTTCGCCGCCTTTCGTAAGGCGCTTATTCTTGCCAACCGCCATGGTGCTGCTCAGAGAGCCAAAAGGGTAACTTATATATTTTTTATTTCCTATTCTTCTCACTCCACTGACTAGGATCTCCAGGACAATGCTCAGTAAAAGTAGTGATAGTGAGCATCTTCATCTTAAAAAGAATGCTTTTAGTGTCTCAAAATTAAGCAGCATGTTTGTTGGAGGGATTTATTTTGGATACTCTTTGTCACTGTGCAGATAATATTTTTCAAACATGGCTACAAGATTATTTCCAGTCCCACAGGCTCTTTCAGAACATTGCCACTCCTCCATGAAGAGGTGAATTCTATATACCCTACCCTTCAACCTGCATGGGCATTTGTACCTGAATTGGCTAACAGTGTACAGTAAATGTGAAGCTCTATTACTTCTGAGCCTACTTCATAAAAGTTGATACAACTTCCTAGTTCTCTTTCTTGGGACATATATCGTTGAACCTCTACACTTCCATGGAAAGTCTAGATACCTTGAAGTCACAATGCTGGAGAGACCATGTAAAGAAACCAAATAGAGACAAGTATGCCCGAAGAACCCCAGTTGTTCCAGGTTCCAGATGTTCAGGCCTTCCCTTCTCAAGCACTGCACAAGTGAAGAAGCCTTGAGATGACCCCATCACTGTGATAGCGATCTTATGAAACCCCAAGCTAGAGCCACCCAATTGAAATGTTCCTGAATTTCTTGACCTATAGAATTCGTGAGAAACAATAAATAATTGTTGTTTTAAGCCAGTAAATTTTGGGGTGATTTGTTACACAGCAATAGTTATAATGAAAACAGACCATATGGAGAGATCTCATACAGATAAGGATGCCTGAAGTGCCCCAGCTGTTTCAGCACCCTGATTTCTAAGTTTTTACAGCCCAGGAACCAAACATGTGAGTGAAGAAGACTTTGCAATGAACCCAACCTCAGCCACTGAATAACTGCAACATCATGATAACCCGAGCCAGAACCACTCGGCTGAACTATATCCAAATTCTTGAGCCACAGAGGGTACACAAGATAATAAATAATTACTATTGTGATAAGCCACTACATTTTGGCTTGATTTGTTGTACAGCAATAAACAGAAGAGTCAAATTAAGAAAATTACTTTCTATTCTTATTTTGTTGAGAGGCTTTTTAAAAATCCATAAATGGATATTTAATTTTATCAAGTTATTTTCCTGCATCTTTTGAGATAATCACATAATTTTTCTCCTTTAATGTGTTATCATGGTGAATTACACTAATTGATTTTTCACTGTTTAAGCCAATCTTTCTTTGCTGGAATAACTTGCTCATGATGCATTACCTTTTTAAGAAATCATTTCACAGACATTTATTTATGATTAAAACTATGAAATGCATTCACAATAAAACAGCATGCTCACAAAGAATAACAAAAACAAAAAGAACTGCATTTGTTCATTTAACAACTCTTAAGAAAATCCATGCAATTCCATACAAAATATTGTACTTTCATTTTCACTTCTTTCTTTTAAAGAGAGAAAAATATCTATTACTTTATATTGATTTTGCACAAATAAAATGTTTCTTCCCATTTTAGTGTCTAAAATCATATGCCCAAAAACATATTAAAAGGACCAAATATAAATTTTTGATATAAATTTTATTTTGTTCAAATTCTATAATTAACGTTGATTTAAAATATGCCTAATTTGCTGTAATAACACTGTTTAAAAATCACATGTATTTATCCAATTCCATTTACCCTGGAGTCAAATAAAATTCTTCCCAAAATATTCATAGGATCTTAAGTTTCTAATGGCTTTCTTTTCTATTAGTAATCGAAATTTAATCTTACTAAGAAAAATTGGCAGTCTGTTTTTCTTTGTGTGATTTTTATTTTTCTTTGGTCTTTTTAATGTATTGCTTGATTCAGCTTCCTAAAATTTTGTTTAGAATTCTGAATCTAAGCCCATTAGTGAGATTGATCTGTAATTTCTGTTCTCATACTTGCCTTGTCAGATTTAGGCATACGGTTTATACAAGCCTCACAAAATTAGCTCTGAAATGTTCCCTCTTTGGGTAAGTTCTAGAATAATTTGTGTAAAACTGAACAAATATGTTCTTTAAGTATTTGGTAGAACTTTCCAGTAGAATTGCTTGGACCTAGAATTTTCTTTATGATAATATTTTTAACTACTGATAGAATAACTCATGATTGTAGGGCTATTCATATATTCTAATTATTCTTGAAATAATTTTAACAAATTGTATATGTTTCTATTTTAGAAATTTATCTACTTCATTTAGATTTTCAAATTTATTTAAATAAGGTTAATTCTAAAACTCTCTTAATATCTTTTAAATATCTGTTGTATCTGAAACTGCATCGCTTTCTTCATTTGTAATTCTGTCCTCTTTTCTTCTTGGACAGTCATGCCAAAGCATTGTCAATTTGGGTATTTTTTTCCTAAGAACCAATTTGTGGCTTTATCAGTTCCATAGGATATTACTGTACTTTAAGTTCTATTCTATCTTATTTCCTTCCTTTTCTTTTCTATTCTGGGGGAAGGGAAGAATGAAGTCTTGCTCTGTTGCCCAGGCTGGAATGCATTAGCGCAATCATGGCTCACTGCAACCTCTGCTTCCTGGGTTAAAGCGATTCTCACGTCTCAGCCTGCCTAGTAGCTGGGATTACAGGTGCCCGCCACCATGCCTATTTTTTTTTTTTTTAATTTTTAGTGGTACGGGGTTTTGCCATGTTGGCCAGGTTGGTCTTGAACTCCTGAGCTGAAGTGATCCACCCACCTCGGCCTCCCAAAGTGCTGGAATGACACGCTTGAGCCACTGCCTGTCATTTAAGGGGATTTCTTAAATTAGAAGATTCAGTCGTTTACTGTTGACCTTTTTGCTTCTTCAATATTCTTTAATATATGCATTCTAAGGCTTTAAGTTTCTCTCTAAAATCTTTCTTTAGCTTCCCTCCACAGATTTTGATCTGGAGCATTTTCTTTCTTTTTTTAATTTTCCTTATTTATTTATTTATTTATTTATTTTAAGATGAAGTTTCACCCTGATGGCCAAGCTGGTCTTGAACTCCTGACCTCAGGTGATCCACCCACCTCAACCTCCCAAAGTGCTAAGATCACAGGCATGAGCCACCACGCCCGGAGATCTGGAGCATTTTCATTATTGTTTAGTTCAAAATGCTGCGTAATCTCAGTTATTTCTACTTCTGTCTAGGATGTAGAAAGCTGTAAGAGTGTTACTTTCACTCTAATCAGAATTAAAAAAACAGATATCGCCAGTGCAGTGGCTCACGCCTGTAATCCCAGCACTTTGGGAGGCCAAGATGGGCAGATGGCTTGAGGTCAGGAGTCCGAGACCAGGTTGGGCAGCATAGTGAAACCCCATGTCTACAAAACATACAAAAAATTAGCTGGATATGTGGCTGGCACCTGTGGTCCCAGCTACTCAGGAGGCCGAGACAAGCGGATGGCTTAAAGCCTGGAAGGTAGAGGCTGCAGTGAGC
>NW_016107524.1:2953184-2966920 GCF_001604975.1 Cebus imitator
AGAAAAGAAAAGAAAAGAAAAGAAAGAAAGAGAGGGAGAGAAAGCAAGAAAGGAAAATTTTAAAAAAATGCTAAATACAAAATTATAACTTTTTTGAACCCATCAGAAAACTGGTCACAGTCTGAATTCCAAAAATGAATGGGCGAAAGGACAAGTGCACCAGTTCACCAGTGGCAGAGCATGGGAGGGAGAGGGGGAATAAGTAAGAAGAAATCAGCTAAGGGCCAAGTGGGTCTGGGATGTTAGTCTGGAATAGCTGGAGGCCCCAGGCATAGTGGGAGCTTGCACTCACTCACAGGCTCTTTTCTGAGCCTTCACTGGGTGCTAAAGAGAAAGATTGGGCCCCTTTATGTTATCTACTCTCATTGAGTGTGGGTGGAACTTGTGGCTTGCTGCTCTAGAACACTGCAAAGGTGATGAATGTCCTTTCTGTGATTACATTACACAAGACTGTTGCCTCCATTTTGCTAACGGACTTGACAGACTGTCTTGCTGGCTTTGATGAAGGAAGCAGCCATGTTGTGAGCTGCCCTGTGGAAAGGCCCATGTGGCAAGGAACTGAGGACAGCTTCCAGCTGACAGTGAGCAAAATGAGACCCATAGTCCTGAGGCTGCCAAAAATGGAACCATGCCATTATGCATACAACTGAGTTTGGAAGCTAATTCCAGACTCCCAAGTCACTTCTAACTAGAACTTGTGGTTTGAAGTTTTTAGGTTTACTAAAAGGGCTGGCTTTTGTTTATCAGTTATCAGTGATGATATTTCCTCTCCACTTCTGCTCAGTGCCATACAATATTCCCCGAAGTCCTCTCTGTGTGTGTATCTCTGTATGCATACGTGTTGGGGTGGTGTGTTTATTTTTTTCTCCCTACAGTGAGGTCATAGCCCTACAGTGAGGAATCCCCAATGTAATGGGCTGATTTTCCCATTAAATTTACCAGTTTTAGAGTCCTTTACACTTTGTCTTCTGTCTCCAACTTCAGCAAACTGTGAAAAATAACCTAAACTTAAGTTTGCCAAGTTAGGCAAATGTTTTTGGGAGAAATGTGATTTTAATAGTCTGAGTTCCTTCTTTCACTTTCATATTTGGCCTAGTAATTCTTTACTCTTTTACTATTGTCGAATAGTTTTTAGAATAAATTTTAAAATATATTTTATTCTGTATTTTACTTCTTTTGTTTTCAAGAGGACTTGGGGTCTAGAAAATACCTAGATAACCATGCTGTTGGAGATAGAAACCTAGTCTTTTGTTTTCATTCTTTTTTTCATAAAATAAGACACGTATGTAAAGCTATGAGTTTTCCTTTGAATGCAACTTGAGCCATTTCCCAAAACTTTGCTGTAAATTGCCCTCTTTTTGTTAATGTCTAAATAAATTGTGATCTCTGATTTTATTTTCTCATTGATTCAGGGGATATTTTGGAAAGCATTCTTTAATTTTAAAGAGGTTGTGAGAGAATACTTGCCTTGGCCAACTTAGGACAACCTAATATCCCCCTAGTACTGTCATGGCTGGTGCTCTCTAAAAAGTGCTACTTCCTGGGTGGAGGTCAACCAACTCAGGCCATTACAGATACTCATGACAGAATAACCCTGCTCTCAGGAAGGAGAAAACTACGGGTAATTCCACTGCCTGCAACATCCTGACTAACCAGAGGTCCTGAGTCTGTCCACGTGACAGCTTCACTGCTAGCATAACCAGCATTTGAGAAAGTCAGCACACTAAACCTGTCTTCAACCAAGGACTCTCACAGAGTCTACTTCACTCCCCTCCTGCCTCCACCAGAGCAGGTTCTGGCATCCATAACTGGGAGACCTGTAGACAGCTCACATCACTACTGTATGGCTCTCAGAAAGTCCTATCCATAGGGGAATGGGGAAAGCACCCTATGGAGGAAAAACCCTGTGGGATAAAAGATTCTGAACAGCAGGCCTTGAGTTCCAGAACTTTCCAGTGATATAGCCTACCCAAATGAAAAGGAACCAGAAAAGTAATTCTGGTAATATGACAAAACAGGGTTCTATAACACCCAACCAAAAGATCACACTAGCTCCCCAGCAATAGATCCAAATCAAAAAGGAATTTCTGAATTGCCAGGTAAAGAATTCACAGGGTTGGGCCAGGCACAGTGGCTCACACATGTAATCCCAGCACTTTGGGAGGCCAAGGCGGGTGGATCACGAGGTCAGGAGTTCAAGATCAGCCTGGCCAACATGGTGAAACCCCGTCTCTATTAAAGATACAAAAAATTAGCCGGGTGTGGTGGCATGCCCCTATAATCCCAGCTACTCAGGAGGCTGAGGCAGGAGAATCGCTTGAACTCAGGAGGCAGAAGTTGCAGTGAGCTGAGATTGTGCCATTGCACTTCAGCCTGGGTGACAGGGCAAGACTCTGTCTCAAAAAAAAAAAAATAAGAATTCACAAGGTTGATTATCAAGCTACTCAAGGAGATACCAGAGAATGGTGAGAACCAACCTAAAGAAATTTTTTAAAAAAATACAAAATATGGATGAAAAATTATCCAGGAAAATAGATATCACAAAGAAAAAGCAAACAACTTCTGGAAGTGACAGGCACATGTGGAGAAATACAAGATGCACTGGAAAATTTCAGCAATAGACCAGACTAGTAGAAGAAAGAACTTCAGAGCTCAAAGACAGGACTTTTGAATTAATCAGACAAAGACAAAGAAAAAATAAAAAAACGAGCAAGGCCCCCGAGAAATCTGGAATTATGTGGGGTTTTTGCTGTTTTTTTTTTTTTTTTGGTAGGGGGACAGAGTTTTACTCTTGTTACTCAGGGTGGAGTACAATGGCATGATCTCTGCTCACTGCAACTTCCACCTCCCAGGTTCAAGTGATTCTCCTGCCTCAGTCTCCCTAGTAACTGGGACTTTAGGCAGATGCCACAATGCCCAGGTAATTTTTGTGTTTTTACTGGAGATGGGGTTTCACCATGTTGGTAAGGCTGGTTTCAAACTCCTGACCTCAGGTGATCTGCTCACCTTGGCCCCCCAAAGTGCTGGGATTACAGGTGTGAGCCACCACACCCTGCAGTTTTTTTTTTTTTTCCCTTGTTTATTTTTGAGACAGATTCTTGCTTTATCACCCAAGCTGGAATATGGTAGTGTGATCTCAGTTCACTGCAACCTCTGCCTCTCAGGTTCCCGAGTAGCTGGGATTGCAGGTGTGTACCACCACATGCAGCTAATTTTTGTATTTATAGTAGAGATGGGGTTTTACCATGTTGTCCAGGCTGGTCTCAAACTCCTGGCCTCAAGTGATCCTCCTGCTTTGCCCTCCCAAAGTGCTGGGATTACAGGTGTGAGGTACTGTTCTTGGCCCTGGAATTATGTTCAATGGCAAAACCTAAGAATAATTGGTGTTTCTATGGAAGAAGAGATATCTAAAAGTTTGGAAAACTTATTTGATGGAATAATTGAGAAAGACTTCCCTGGCCTTGCTAAGTACCTAGACATGCAGATACAAGAAGCTCAAAGAACACCTGGGAAATTCATCACAAAAAGATCATCACCTAGGCACATAGTCATCAGGTTATCTTAAGTCAGGAAAAAGGAAAGAATCTTAAGAGCTGTGAGACAAAGCATCAGCTAACCTGTGAAGGAAAATCTATCAGATTAACAGCAGATTTCTCAGCAGTAACCTCACAAGCCAGAAGGGATTGGGATCATATTTTTAGCCTCCTGAAAAAAAAATTGTCAGCCAAGAATTTTGTAAAATTTTGAAAAGAAGGGAGAAGATCCAAATAAACTCAATTAGAAATGAAACAGGAGATACGACAACCAATGTCACAGAAATACGAAAGATCATTCAAGCCTACTATGAACGCCTTTACGTGCACAAACTAGAAAATCTAGAGGAGATGAATAAATTTGTGACAATATGCAACCCTCCTAGATTATATCAGAAAAAAATAGAAACTCTGACTAGACCAGTAACAAGCAGCAAGATTGAAACAGGAATTTAAAAATTGTCGACAAAAAAAGTCCCAATGGATTCACAATTGAATTCTATCAGAAATTCAAAGAATTGCTATCAATTTTACCGAAACTATTCCAAAAGATAGAGGGAATCCTCCCTAAATCATTCTATGAAGCCAGTATCACCCTTATACCAAAACCAGGAAAGGACCTAACAAAAAAAGGAAACTACAGACCTATGCCCCTGATGAACATAGATGTAAAAATTCTCAACAAAATACTAGCTAACTGAATCCAACACCATATCAAAAGATAATCTACCACGATCAAGTGAGTTTCATACCAGGAATGCAGGAATGGTTTAACATATACAAGTCAATAAATGTGATACATCACATAAACAGAATTAAAAACAAAAAATCATATGGTCATCTCAATAGATGCAGAAAAAGCATTTGACAAAGTCCAACACAACACCCCTTTATGATTAAAACCCTCAGCAAAACCGGCATAGAAGGGACATACCTCAAGGTAATAAAAGCCATCTATTTCAAATCCACAGCCAACATTATACTGAACAGGGAAAAGTTGAAAACATTCCCCCTGCTAACTGGAACAAGACAAAGATGCCCACTTTTACGACTTCTATTCAACACAGTAGTGGAGGTCATAGCCAGAACAATCAGATGAGAAAGAAATAAAGGACATCCAAATTGGTAAAAAGGAAGTTAACCTGTCACTGTTCACCAATGATTTGACTGTATACCTAGAAAACTCTAAAGACTCATCTGAAAAGCTCCTAGATCTGATAAATAAATTCAGTAAAGTTTCAGAATACACAAATTAGTAGCACTGCTATACACCAACAATGACTAAGATCCAAGCTGAGGATCAAATCAAGAACTCAATCCCTTTACAACAGCTGCAAAAAAAAATAAAATACTTAGGGATATACCTAACCAAGGAGGTGAAAGACCTCTACAGGGAAAACTACAAAACACTGCCAAAAGAAATCATAGTTGATACAATCAAATGGAAACACATCCCATGCTCATGGATGGGTAGAATCAATATTGTGAAAATGACCATACCACCAAAAGAAATCTACAGATTCAATGCAATTCCCATCAAAATACCATCATCATTCTTCACAGAACTAGGAAAAACAATGGTAAACTTTATATCCTAAAAGAACCCACATAGCCAAAGCAAGACTAAGCAAAAAGAACAAATCTGGAGGGATCACACAATTTGACTTCAAACTATACTTCCGGGCTATAATTACCAAAACAGCATGGTACTGGTAAAAACAGGCATGTAGACCAATGGAACAGAATAGTGATCCAGAAATAAAGCCAAATACTCACAGCCAACTGATCTTCAATGAAGCAAACAAAAACATAAAGTGGCAAAGGGACACCCTATTCAACAAATGGTGCTGTGATAGTTGGCAAGCAACGTGTAGAAGAATGAAACTGGATTCTCATCTCCCACATTATATAAAAATCAAACTCAAGACAGATCAAAGACTTAAATCTAAGACCAGAAGCCATAAAAATTCTAGAAAATAACATCAGAAAAACTCTTCTAGACATTGGCCTAGGCAAAGAGTTCATGACCAAGAACCCAAAAGCAAATGTAATAAAAGCAAAAATAAACAGATGGGACCTAATTAATCTAGAAAGCTTCTGCATAGCAAAAGAAATAATCAGCAGAGTAAACAGACAACCCTCAGAGTGAGAGAAAGTATTCAATTATGCATCTGACAAACAACTAATATGCAGAATCTACAAGGAACTCAAACAAATCAGCCAGAAAAAAACAATCCCATTAAAAAAGTGGCCAAATGATAAGAATAGACAATTCAAAAGAAGATACGCAAATGGCCAATAAACATAGGAAAAAATGGCTTAGCATCACTAATTATCAGGGAAATACAAATTAAAACCACAATGAGCTACCACTCTATATATGATTTTAAATTATGGCAAGAATGGCCATAATTTAAATAAATAGATGTTGGCAAAAAAATTAAAAAGATGTGATAAAAAGGGAACACATACACACACATATATATACACACTCACACATACACCATGGAATATATATATATACTCAGCCATAACAAGGAATAAAATAATGGCATTCACAGCAACCTGGATGGAACTGGAGACCACCACTCTAAGTGAAGTAACTCAGGCATGGAAAACCAAATATCATGCGTTCTCACTTGTAAGTGGGAGCTTAGCTATGAGGACACAAAGGCACAAGAATGATATAAGGGACTGTGGGGAAATGGAACTGGCAGAGTGGGAGGGAGGTAAGAGATTTTAAAAAAAACACACATTGGGTACAGGGGACACTGCTCAAGTGACGGGTGCACCAAAATCTCAGAAATGACCACTAAAGAACTCATCCATGTAACAAAAAACCACCTGTTTCCCGAAAACTATTTAAATAAAATAAAATTTAAACAAAAATTAAAAATAAAGTGTTTTCGTTATGTTTCTATATTCTTCAGTTGATTTCAAGCTTAATTGAACTTGGGTCAGAGATTACATCTGATCTGTAAAATACTTAAGGTCTTGAATTTATTAAAATTTTCTTTGAGCCATTTTTCATGGATATTCTATAAGCAATTGAAAGTAAATGTGTCTTTGTTTTTAGAAACCTATGTAAACAGGAATAACACTTATGATTTAAATACTTTAAATGAACATGCTTTTCTGTTTTACATTTCCATATGTGTGCTCTTCTTCCACTCCCCAGAGTAATCCATTGACTTAGGTAGGTATTTGGATAGTTAAAAAGAGATAAAAAGAAAAAATGGCAGTTTATGCTCAGCTTTTTATCACTAAAATCAGATTTTTTTGAATCTAAGGTAAAATATTCTTTAGATATGAGGTTTTGACCAAAGAGAAAAGGGTTTTCTAAATTCCTTATGCTTCAATAGCATATCCAAAGCCAGGTCCAGGGGATTTTCATGCTGCCTTTGTAGTTGATCATGGGTAGATAGAACTCAATTGTGAAGTCTTGGCTAGGAGATTTTTTTTTTCTGCTTGTCTTGTCTTGTGTTTTAGAAAGAGGATAAGATGTGTATTCTAACAACTTTTCTTCAGGCTGAAATCTAGAACAGAGTGGTTTTGAGGGTGATACTTGTACTGGTGATAGGGTACGGGAGTAATAGGATGTCAGGAAAATTGGAATCAGTGATCCTGTGTCTGTCTCTCCATCTGGAACTTTTGGAGGTATCTGCCACAAAGTTTGGCCTCTTCCTCATCATGCAGGGAAGAGCTGGACTGCCACATGTGTAAGTATGGTTCCATGGTGAAGGTAGGCAGAGAAAGAGCATGAGTTAGACACTGTGCCTCTTTCAACTTCTGGTATGGGAAGAAATGAAAAGTTCCTGTGCACCCTCAGGATGGCTGGCTTCCAAAGTGAGTGTTGAGCTGACCTCACCACAGAGGTTGCAGATGGACAACCTACACTAGGGGACTCTTGTTGGTTTGACTTGAAAGAAGGTGTACTCAGTGACTGCCTGCTATGGTCTAATATTTGTCTTTCCCCAAAGGTAGGAGGGGCCTTTGGGGCGGCCATGAGGGTGGAGCCTTCATGAATGGTAGTAATGCCCTTGTGATACAGGCTCACTAATTCTTTCTCCTGCTTGATTAATTCTGCTATTAAAGGGCTCTGATGCATTCTTCAGTATGCCAATTGCATTTTTCAACCCCAGAATTTCTCCTTGATTCTTTTTAATTATTTCAATTTCTTTGTTGAATTTATCTGATAGAATTCTGAATTCCTTCTCTGTGTTATCTTGAATTTCTTTGAGTTTCCTCAAAACAGCTATTTTGAATTATCTGTCTGAAGGTCGCATATCTCTGTTTCTCCATGATTGGTCCCTGGTGACTTACTTACTTTGTTTGGTAACATAATGTTTTTCCTGGATTGTCTTCATACTTGTAGATGTTTTTATGTGTCTGGGCATTGAAGAGTTAGGTATTTATTGTAGTCATCACAGTCTGGGCTTGTTTGTACCTGTTCTTCTTGGGAAAGCTTGCCAGATATTTGAAAGGACTTGGGTGTTGTGATCTAAGCTTTATCTACTTTAGGGGGTACCCCAAGCCTAGTTACACTATGGCTCTTGCAAACTCTTAAGAGTACCACCTTGGTGGTCTTGGACAAGATCAGGGAGAATTCTTTGGATTGCCAGGCAAATAATTGCCCTCTTCCCTTTACTTTCTCCCAAACAAACACAGTCTCCTCTGTCTCTCTCTCTCTCTGTTCTGAACTACCTAAAGCTGGAGATGGAGTGATGCAAACACCTGTGGCCATCACCACTATGACTGTTCTGGGTCAGACCTGAAGCCAGCACAGCACTGGGTCTTGCCCAAGACCTGCTGTATCCAGTCCCTGGTCATGGCCTATGTTGCTCAAGGCTCTGGGACTCTACAATCAACAGGTGGCAAAGCCATCCAGGCCTATGTCCTTCACTTCAGGGTGGCAAGTTCCTCCAGTCCCTGGTTGGGTCCAGAGGCACCATCTGCCTGGTACTTTATGACCCTTTTCAATCTGAAAACTTTTTTGGTTCAGGAAAGTTTTTACTTCTTCTTTTATAATTGCATCTTGTCTATCATTCTTTTTTCCATCTGGAATTTTTATTATTCCCATGTAGGACTTTTGGATATGCCTTCCAGGTCTCAACCCTTCCCTTTTTGAGATAAGTTTTCTGAGGGATGCGAGATAGTGTCTCCATTCTATGTTTGATCATTAATTATTCTTTCAGCATTTCCATTTTTAAAGTACAGAAAAGGCGTGAGAATAGTACCAGATACTCCTTTACCCAGTTTCACCATTTGCTTACATTTTACCCCATTTTCTGTGACCTTTTAAATGGGGAATCATGTTTTTAATTTCTGTTTATTCCTAGGTAGCTTTTAGTATTTGTTGCTATCATGAATGAGAATTTTTTTCTTTACATTTTCTAATTTGTCCTGTTTCACATATGTGAAAATTGGTGAGGAAATAATTATCTAGTAATCTGACTTTTTATTAAACTTTCTTATTAATCCTAGGCTTTCCAGTTGTTCTTTTGTATTTTCTCAATAGATCATCATATCATCTACAAATAATGACAATTGTAGATTTTTCTTTCTTATAATTGAACTCCCTATTTCTTATGTTATTATTTCAGTGAGGGCCTTCAGAATAGTGCTGAATAACACCACTGATCTTTCTGGTTTTGTTCTTGATTTTAATGGGCTTTTCCAAGAAATTGAGAAATGCCACTAATTTTTCACCATAAAACATGATGTTTACTATTATTTTTTGAAAGGTGCTCCATCTCAAGTCAAGAAAATTTCATGTAGTCCTACCGTAGAGGTTTTGGTCAATAATAGATGTTAAATTTTATCAAATCTCATTTTTGTATTCATCAGAATGAGCATATAGTTTTTTCTTATATAATTTATTAACGTGATGAGTATATTAATAAATGCTCTTTTAGCCATCTTGAAATAATGCTAATTACTTAAAGCATATTCATCTTTTAACATACTACTACATTTAACTTGCTGTAGTTATATCTATGTCATATGTGACATTGAGCCATGATCTTTCTTCCCCTGACTCTCCTGGTTTTAGTGTCATAGTTAGGTAAATTTCTTTTACTATGGCCTTAAACATATTTTAAATAAAATAAAAATTTAAGAGGATAAAGTTTTGAGGGGTTAATGAACCTCATGAAGGCTAAATCTAGAGTTAAATGAAAAGTAATGATAATGAAAGGCATATATCTCCTTTCCTGTTCTCACTTTGTTAAAACAGAATCTTTAAACATACCAGCCTATTTTAAGACATCAGTTACGCAGGGCTTCATGTTGAACTTAAGGATAAAGAATTGTCATTTCAGAAGTGTCAAAGCCTTAGATTTGCAAAGTACTTAAAATTTATATAGCTTATGAAGTCAAACAGGGCTAAAAGTGATATATAAAAACTAGCAATCACCACCCTGACTGCCCCTGCCTCACTGCCTCTGCCTCACCACCCCTCAAAGGTATCTGCTTAATGTTTCTTCTGTTACTTATCACCATATTTCCAAATGATAAACATGTACTGCCCTCTCTTGAGTCATCAATTTCTGTATCACCTATTGTTTTTCTATTATGGTAGCTGAGGATTTTAACTTTCTAATACTTTCTACTCTTCTCCCTATTCTCTCAAAATAGTTAATTTTTTGTGTTAAATTCTTAATTTTTTTACATTCAGTATATCTTACACACTGCTGAGTGGTTACTATAATTATATTTTCTTTCCTGTAAGATACTTTGATTTTCTTGTACTTATTCATTGCCTCATTTTTTCATTTGTTTAGTTTTTACTGAACCGATTGCTAAGTCTTCCAATATTTCCCAAGAGCTTTGTTCAGTGCTTCAGGATAATTTCTGACATAGTCAAACCTGTTGAATAACCTCCCCTTTCTACATTTCTCCTGCATATCCACTCTGTTGCTTTTCTAGCCTGCAGCATAGCTCTCATCCTAAAAATCCCCTTGCTACTTTTCTGTGTTGGAAGTGCTATCTCACAGTTTTGTGTTTTCTTTCTTGGTTTAGTCCCTCTTTTTGATGGAGCACATATACCAGTAGCTTCTTGAGAACGGGCACTTGGTAAGAAAAAAATTTGAGACTTTACATAAATATCTTTCTTATGTCCTCATGCTTGATTTGCCAGGGTGTGTCATTGTAAGTAGAAGTTAATTTTGTGGGCATTGTTCCTTTTTCTCCTGACTTCCATTGTTACTGTTGCTATGTCACTGTCATTATTTTCTTATTCCCAATGCTTTGTATAACTGTTGTTTCTCTCTGGAAGCTTTTAGGATCTTCTTCTCTCTGGTAAGAATAAGTAATATTGTAAATGATAATTATGTGAGTTATGTGTCCAATAGCTGTCCTTCTCATTTTGTAGATTATTCAGTCATTTGTTCCTCAAACAGTCCATGAGGTTGTTGATGCTATAATTATCCCCACCTTACAGAAGTAGAAACCACAGCACAGAGAGATTAGGTTATTTTCCTAGGGAAACACAGATAGTGGGTGATGTATCTAGAATTTACATCCAGTCAGTCTAACTCCGTGCTTTTAGCTATAACTCTTAGCTTCTCCAAGAGGGCAAAGTAACCAAAGGAACTTCCTGATAATGCAGTTTCAGACACCTAGTAGGGATTAATACCATACAGGGAGTTTAGGTTTTTGATTTATGTACAAGGTCAGCACTAATGATGAAGCAGTTTCTCTCTGTACTATAGGGCCTTGGACATTTCCTAACAGAAACAGGCTATCAGCGTTTTTTACAGCCAGCAAGCAGGCAACTTCCAAAAGCAGAACAGGTATAACTTTCAGCATGGTCTTGAGCCATTTGCAGCCAAAGAGACAACTTGCAGAGGGTGATTGGTCATCTGCAAGGCTGACCCAGCTTGATTCTTATCAGCAATAAGCACTCCTCTTTGTGAAATCTTGAGGGTATCTGGGACCAGATGCTGCCAGATGTTCAAGCCTTTGTCTTCTGTATTTATTGCAGTCATAGTGACTTTCCTCTTCTTACCTCCCAGAATACCACTGTGGATATCAATTATTGGGATCTGATCAGTATCTACTGAGTGATAGACAGTAGATATTATAATTCTTTTTGTTAACTTTCCACACATTTACATCTTCCTAGTTAGACTGTGAGCAGAACTGTCTTACATATTTTCTCACTCTTCATGGTGACAAATAAATGACATGCAAATATATATGTATGCATACATACACAGTGTGTATATGCACTGTTCAAACACTCTTGATCATAAAGATAAATATATCTTCATGTTTAACAAAGTTAAAACAGTGTAAAAAGAAAATGAAAGTTAAATTTTCTCAATTAATTGGAGTCTCCCAACCCATTCCTTCCATTCCCTGCCTTCTCAGTCTCTTCCCACTCCATGGAAGGAACAATAATTATTTATGTGGGTCTTTCAAGAAATTTTCTGTGCATATAATGCCATATATATTATAAAATATATTTTAACACAAATGGCCTTATGTTCTGCATATGGTTTGGAAACTTTTTTTGTTGTTGTTGAGACAGAGTCTCACTCTGTCACCCAGGCTGGAGTGCAATGGTGCGATCTTAGCTCACTGCAACCTCTGCCTCCCAGGTTCAAGAGATTCTCATGCCTCAGCCTCCTGAGTAGCTGGGATTACAGTTGTGTGCTGTCATGCCCTGCTAATTTTTTGTATTTTTAGTAAAGATGGGATTTCACCATGTTTGCCAGGCTGGTTTCAAACTCCTGACCTCAAGTGGTCCACCTGTCTCGGCCTCCTAAAGTGCTAGGCTTACAGGCATGAGCCACCGCACCAGGCCTACTTGTTATATTCTTAACATCTTTCTGTAGTTGCAAATTCCTTTTTTTAACAGCTGGGTACTAGTTCTTTGTATATATCAGTTTTATTAGCCAGTCATGTACTGATGGGCATTTACATTCTGTCTAGGGTTTTTTTTCTATTACAATTAATGTTACAATGAACGTCATTGTGAACATCTTTAATCACTTATGTGAGTATATTCATAAATAAACTCATTGAAGTGGAACTGCTGGGTTAACAAGTATATGCATTTAACATTTTGTTAAGTAAAGCCACATTTACTTCTGTGAAAATTAGGCCAAACTATACTACCGCAAACAGTGTATAGAGGGCCTGTTTTTTCCCTATCGTATTCAGCTCCAAATCATATAGCTATGTAATGCTTCTTCATCTAGCATGAGGAAAATTTGTATCTCTTTGCTATTTTAATTTCTCTAATAGCTGTTGAAATTGAGCATATTTTCAGATATTTATTGACCATTGGTCTCACTTTTGCAATGAGCTGACATTACACATCCTCTGTCCACTTTATAGTGGGTTGTCCATTGGTTAGTTTGTATGGTTTAGTTTTTTGTTTGATTTGTAAGAAGTTTGTGTGCTTTTTGGTTATTGGTTTTTAGTTTATTAACAAAATTCGTCCATTAATTGCTGTATCTGTCGCCAATATTTTTCTTGGTTTAGTGTGTGTGTGTGTGTGTGTGTGTGTGTATGTATACATATATATATATATATATATATATATATATTTTTTTTTTTTTTTTGAGACAAGGTCTCACTCTGTCTCCCAGGCTGGAGTGCAGTGGCACAGTCTTGGCTCACTGCAACCTCCACCTCCCTGGGTCAGGTGATCCTCTAGCCTCAACCTCCTAAGTGTAGCTGGGACTACAGGTACACACCATCATGCCTGGCTAATTTTTGTATTTTTAGTAGAGACAGTGTTTTACCATGTTGCCCAGTGTGGTCTCTAACTCTTCAGCTCAAGCATCCACCTGCATCAGCCTCCCAAAGTGCTAGGATTACAGGCGTGAGTCACCACACACGGCCTGTTTTCTTTTTTTCTCCCAAGACGGAGTCTCATTCTGTCACCCAGGCTGGAGTGTAGCGGCGCAATCTCAGCTCACTGCAACCTCCCCCTCAGCTCACTGCAACCTCTGCCACCTGAGTTGAAGCAATTCTTCTGCCTCAGCCTCCCAGGTAGCTGGGATTACAATTGTGCGCCACCATGCCTGGCTAATTTTTTTTTGTATTTTTAGTAGAGACTGGGTTTCACCATGTTGGCCAGGCTGGTCTCAAACTTCTGACCTCAGGATCTGCCCACCTCGGCCTCCCAAAGTGCTGGGATTACAGGCATGAGCCACTGCTCCCAGCTGCCCAGTTTTCTTTTAACCCAGT
>NW_016107524.1:2967133-2990695 GCF_001604975.1 Cebus imitator
CTCCTGGGTTCAGGCAATTCTCCTGCCTCAGCCTCCTGAGTAGCTGGGATTACAGGCACGTGCCACCATGCCCAGCTAATTTTTTTTTGTAGTTTTTTAGTAGAGACGGGGTTTCACCATGTTGACCAGGATGGTCTCGATCTCTTGACCTCGTGATCCACCCGCCTCGGCCTCCCAAAGTGCTGGGATTACAGGCTATACTAAAATTGGAACGATACAGAGAGGATTAGCATGGCCCCTGCGTAGGGGGATTGTTTAAAGCCCCTAAACACATTGGAATGAAGAGAATAAGGGATCAGGAAAAGAAACAAAGGAACTTTCCAAGCTCTATTGCTCCTGTGCCTTTTCTCTTTCTACAAGAGTCCTAAGACTGAGGGAGCAGCCAGGAAGCAACCGATGTCCTGTTGCTGAAACTCCTGTCTATATAGTTTTTAGTGAAAAAAGGACACTAAAAATATCTTTAAAAAATGCATTGTTTGAGAATAGGTAGCTTCCCCCTTGAAAAAAAGATGAGGGAACACCCAGAATTGGATGACAAATTAATATGCAACTTGTCCATGCCAACTCTTCCAGCCAGCTTAATTCTCATCAGCCACTATAATTTATTAACAGTGAGGTGAGAAAAGACATGAATCAGCTTAATGTAATATAAGTAGGGCATTGCCATAGTAACAAGATGCAGTCTGTTTTCTACTATTTATGTATGGTTTATTTTCTCCAGAGCCTCTGAGTTATTGCTTGAAACAAATGGAATGAGAAACATCTTGTTCTGCACATCCCCACCTGGCCCCTCAGCGTGTAATGTATATAGAACCACATTTTTTTTTGATAAGAGAAAAAACAAAAGCACTTGAATTTTTAGAAAATTGTATTTATAGCAAAAAGCCTAACTACGTAGTTTTCAATCCACTGTGGTTTTGCAGAACTCAAATGTTTTTTATTTTTGTTTTTTATTTTCACCTCTGAGACACACGATTCCTCATTGAAACCTCTGGGAAAAGACCCAAAACACATGCTGGAAGCAAACATGAGGCTAATACTGCTGCTCAAAGGAAACATTCATGTTCTCTACCCAGAATTCTTGACTGGCTAGAACCAACTCCCCACAAAGAAGGAGTGAGAAGACTAAGCCTGGTGACAATTTTTTATCTTACTCAATCTCAAATATTCAGAAGAAAAGCCCAGACCAGGCAAGAAACCAGGGCCTGAGATTGTGACACTCTGTCTCTTTGTGGAGGGCACTACCAATACTTACAAAATCGTACCCAGCAGTAAGCATCCTCACTCCTTGCCTGAAGCCCCCTGCATGGAAGAGCCACATGCCATAATTTTTCCAATTCTGCACTTTCCTCTGAGGATGTAGAATTTAGAGTTTTTAGTTCAAAGATGGGCATGGTCATCTCCAGGTCACAGAAAACATCAAGGTTTCAGTTGTGCAGGAAAGGAAATAGCAGAGTCCCTCAGCCACTCTCTTTCCTCTTTCTAGCTGCCAGTTCCTATAATCATTGCTCCCATGCTTTAAAAGGAAATGGAGGAAACATACAATGAAAGGGAAATTTAACTCTCAGTAGTACCTTCACTCTGTACAAATTTGGTGTTTGTTTATTTGGATCTTGACATCACACTGATCAGATCCGCATTGTCCCATAGCCATCTAGCCCATGGCTTCAGGCTGGAGCTAAAGATGCCTGGAAATGATCAGCAGCCCTCACCTCCCATGAAAGAGGCCCCCAGACCTCAGATTCTAACATGCTCACCTTCAGCATCCCAAGAGCCCACACCTTTTCAGATCCTCCTCCACTGCACAAGTCTGAGAAGAAAGGAAATGGAGGGAGAGTATTCTGACCACTTCTGGGTAACCTTTGTATTCAGGAAAGGCCCTTCTCCTACCCCATCTTCTACTGGAAAGAGGTACATACTATTCTAATTTATATTATCTATTAGTTTTGTTGTTCTTAAACGTCATATAAATGAAGTCATATCATATAATTCTTTTTGCATCTGGCTTCTTTTGCTCTGCATAGTATCTGTGAGTAACATCCATGAATGATATTATGTGAGTGATTTATTCACTTTAGGTTCATAGTACTGTGTGCATATTCCATGTTATATTCATCCATTCCCTATTGATGAACATTTGAGAGTTTCCAGTTTGGGGCTATTGTGAATAAAGTTCTATGAATATTCTTATACATCTCTTTTGATAAGCATGTGCAATTATTGTTGAATCATAAGGTAGGTTTAGTAGTTACTGTCCAAATTTCCAAGGTGATTGAACCAATTTACACTCCCAACACATGCTTGCCAACACTTGGTATGGTTACTCTTTCTAATTTTAGCCATTCTGGTGAGTGAGTAGTAATATCTCATTGTAGCTTTAATCTGCATTTTCCTGATAATCAGGTTGAGAAGTTTTTCCAAGTGCGGGGCCCTGGACACCCTATGTGGCCTACACTTCCCCAGCAAGTATCCCCATTCCTGAGAGAGCAACACATTCAATAACAAATAAAAACCACAATGACACAGGGAGAAAGAGACCACAGAATAAAGACAAAGGCATTTTTTCCTATAAAGGAAAATAAAACAGGAGGCCTGCATTTTCGTTTTGCACAGGATCCCACTAATTGTGTTCCTGGACTCCACCCTCCAACAGCTGAACCCAAATCTGGGTAGGGTCTGGGATTCTGCATGTTTATCAAGATGCCAAAATGATTAGTATGCCCATTCTTCATACTCTCCAATCAGCATATAAATATGTTTAATTCTTAGGAGTTCAGAAAACAAAAAAAACCCGACAAATGAAACCTTCAATACCAGCTCTCTCCTATGCCCTTCATGGCACACTTGATAGAGTCATCTCTGTGTACTGCCTTCCTTTCTCCTCTGTCCAATCCTCAGCCCACTGCAAACCGACTTTAGTTGATACCATTCCATAGAAACTTCTCTTGGCTACTGTGTGCTGTGGTTCACATCTGTAATTCCAGCACTTTGGGAGGCCAAAGCAGGTGGATCACTTGAGGCCAGGAGTTCGAGACCAGCTTGGACAACATGGTGAAACCTTGTCTCTACTAAAAATATAAAAATTAGCTGGATGTGGTGGCACATGCCTGTAATCCCAGCCACTCGGGAGGCTGAGGCATGACAGTTGCTTGAACCCAGGGGGCAGAGGTTGCAGTGAGCCGAGATTACACCACTGACTCCAGACTCAGCCACAGTCTGAGTGAGACTCAGTCTCAAAAAAAATAAGAAAGAAACTGCCCTTGCCAAGGTTGGCATGTACATTTTTAGCCTCAAAATCTCAGGTATATTTTTTAGTTCTTGTAATAGAAATCTTAATTTAAAGTATTTGCTTATTTATTCATATCTTCTTTCACAGCCCTCTTTCTCAATCAGGATCAATTCCTAGTGGCCCAGCGTATACTTGAGATCTCCTCTGGCCATAGGTGATTAGATCAGGGATGGTCACCTGAATTTATTCCAGGGAAATCACTTTCTCTCTCTTTTTCTTGCTCTCTTGTCTTCCCCTTTCTCTCTCTCTCTCTACCTTCCTCCTCCCCCATTTCTTCCTCACTTTTCTTCCCTCCATCTCTTTTTTCCTTCCTCTTTTCTTCCCTTCCTCTTTCCTACCCTAGCTCTGGAATTGGGATTCTACTTTAATCTGACCAAGTCTTTTAGCCAGAGAAGCCATACCCCAGAACAATTGGTCCCATTTTCTGGTTCCTATGTAGCCTCATGAGCCAAGGAAGGATGTCTGCAGAAAGAAGAGAATACAGCAGATAGGCAGAGAAAAGCTTCGAGGGTGCTAAGAGCCTTAAGTTCTTATTTGCAGTCCTTGCTTTTGGGTCCATGAGATATTCCTGTGCCTTTATAATCTATTCTTTCTTTTTCCTTAAGCTTACCCAAGTTAGTTTCTGTTACCTGCAACCAAGCAGTCCTAACTGATACCATCTTTATTTTTCTCAGCTTCTTAGAAGGGTTGGCTCCTAGTGGGTACCCCTTCCTTCTTGCCTACTTTCTTCTCTTTAGTTGGATGACTCAACTCTCCTGAGTTTCCTACAGCTGCAATCACACCTGCATAGACTTCTGTACTGTATCCTGCTTCTCCCCTAAGTGTGCTGTTTCTCAAGTGCTGTTTCTGCTCCCTTTTCTTTCTCATTTTAACACCCCCATGGTCAGCCATTGTGTTTATCACCTCTCTGTTGATGAGCCCAGCCATCATCAGTCTCCTAAGTCCCAGGTCTCCCTGCCTACTACTTGCATGTTCCACACGTGCCTCAGACTCACTAAGTCCAAAACCAGAGTCATTATCATCTCCCTCCTCTCAAGCCTCCTCCTCCTCCTGTGTTCTCTATCACAGGGAATGGTACCACCCAACGATTCAACAAAACGTCTGGCCACCATCCCCAACCCTTCCCTCTCTCTCCTTGACATCCACCATCCACTAGCCAACAAAGTTCCCAGTCCTGTGCATTCGATCTCCTAAATATCTCCTGAAAACATCAGCTTCCCTCCATTGTCACTGCCTCTAGGCTAATGTTCCATTCTTTTGCCCCAGCTCATAATTGGTCATTTGCTTGTAGTGTTGCCCTCATTTTTCCCACCAAGCCCAACCCACTGTCTATATCCAGAGTGATATCAAGAACAAAAATTGGACCCACTCTTTCCCTGTTTCTGATGTCCCCATTTACCTTGCATTAAAGCCTAGCCTCCTTCATATGATTTGCAAGGCCCTGCATGAGATGTCCCTGCCTGCTCTCTAGCCTCAGCTCTCTCTATTCTCAGCATCTGATCACAGTACACAGTTCCTCTAGGCCTGTGCACATGCTGTTCCCCTCATCCCTATCACTGTTGTTCTTCTGACCTCCCTCCACCCTGTTTAACATGGTTAACTCTTACTCGTCATTCAGGTCTCAGCTTAAAGTCTCTTTCTGTGGAAGTGTTCCTTGGTCTTCACACCTTAACCCTGTCACCCAACCATGCTGCATTATAATTGCCTGTTGACTTATGTCATCCCCATTAAATCTGAAGATCAATGAAGGTAGGGCCATACTCTTCCCTTCTGGCACAGTGCCTGACACATCATAGGGATTAATGTTCGTTGACTTAATAAATGATGCTGGGGCTCTTCAAGTTCTTTAACATGCATGAAAGGCAGGTTTAGAGATGGGAGAGGGTAAATGAGAATAAGGAATAAGCAAGGTACAGATATGGAGAAGATCACATTTTAGGCAAAAGTTTGATTTTGATTCAGTCAATGAGAGGAAGTGGTTGATGAATTTTATTCCCCAAATATACGTTCACTTGAGATGGTCAGTTGCTTTATCTCTTTGCTCTACATCATCTCTGTACTTTGTTTTATGCTAATCATCTCTCTCAAATTCCATTCCTGGCTGGGCGGGGTAGCTCATGCCTGTAATCCCAACACTTTTGGAGGCCAATCAGGGAGGATCAGTGGAGCCCAGGAGTTCAAGACCAGCCTGGGAAACATAGGGAGATTCCTTCTCTTCAAAAAAGTAAAAAAATTTTACTTTAGTAGCTAAGTATTCCCAGCTACTCAGGAAGCTAAGGTGGGAGGATGGCTTGAGCCTGGGAGTCCAAGGCTGCAGTGAGTCTTGATTGCACCACTGCACTCCAGGCTGGGAAACAGAGCAAGACTCTGTCTCAAAAAATAAAATTCCTTGTTTCAATCACATTTTACCTGCTTTCTGAAGCAGTGACTCATCCAGACTCCTCATTTCTGCCTAACATTCTATAATATTCTGAGCTGATACTATATAGTCTGTTACTTGATTACATTCTATTTCACTGCATGCTGTCATTTACTGTGGGTCACATGATACTTCTGTAAACCAGCATATAGGGGAGAGTGACTATTAACAAATAAATTAGGCTGGGCATGGTGGCTCACTCCCATAATCCCAGAACTTTGGGAGGCCAAGGCAAGTGGACACCTGAGGTGAGGAATTTGAGACTAGGCCAACATGGTGAAACCTGTCTCTACTAAAAATACAAAAATTAGCCAGGCATGGTGGCAGGTGCCTGTAATCCCAACTGCTCTGGAGTTTGAGGCAGGAGAATCGATTGAAACCAGGAGAAGGTTGCAGTGAGCCAAGATCGAGCTACTGCACTCCAGCCTGGATGACATAGCAAGACTCTGTCTCAAAAAATAAATAAAATAGAGAACCTGTAAGTAAACATTGTAAAGTATGTCCAAATAAATATTTTTATTCCAAACAGTCGTCATTCAAAATACTTTTGTAACTCTTCTTTGGAAATGGACTTTGGATCTCATTCATGAACTATATGAGAAATAGATTTGTTGTTTATTGTGACCCTGAGTTTTTCAGCCCCAAACAGTATTTACTCAGCTACCTTATTTTTTTCAGACTTGATTCCAAATGCTTTTTTTTGAGACGGAGTTTTGCTTTTGTTGCCTAGGCTGGAGTGCAATGGCACAATCTCGGCTCACCACTACCTCTGCCTCCGGGGTTCAAGCGATTCTCCTGCCTCAGCCTCCCAAGTAGCTGGGATTATAGGCATACACCACCAAGATCGGCTAATTTTTTGTATTTTTAGTAGAGACAGGGTTTTGCCATGTTGGCCAGGCTGGTCTCGAACTCCCACAGCAACGTTCAGTCAGAAAATCAGAGCCATCATAAGGTGACCCAGAACGAAGGCTTTATATATAGATTAGATTTTACACAATTATGGAATCTGGTAAAAATGCTCATTGCCTCTGCATCTAGTATGGCTCTGAGGTCTCTTTGTACCAGTAAGGTCAACAGTCAGCAAGAAAATCTGACATGAAGTTGGGGAGTATGAGGACAAATTGGACCCCATGTGGGTTTCTCACAGCCTCCATCCTTGACAATGTGCATGACCTACAGAAACAGCTTTGCCACAGAACTGCCCCTGTGTCTGGACTCTGGCCATGGAGTCAGGGAAGCTGAAACAGGTAATGCAGTAGTATCTCCTTTAAGCCTTACTGCTGCCGCAGGCCCACAATAATGCATGCAGTCCGCAGTGACAGCTAGCACCCTTCACTAACCTTCAGAACATTATGCTGCTGGTTCGATTCCACATTCCATGTCCTGCCTGCAAATTTCTCTCATAATCAACCCTAACCTGGCACCATATAGGGAAGGACCTTCTGGGACAAGTAGCTCAACTTGGTAAGCTGATCCCCAAGGGATGAAGGCTTGCCAACATTGAAAGTAGTCAAAAGCAAATGCCACAGCATTTGAAGAAACTTTCAGTATAAGAGTTCCTAAAAATGTTGGACACAAGGAGAGACTCTTTGGAGTAAGTAGCAAATGCTTCCAAGAAGATCAGGTTGACTTCTTTAAAAAAGAAAAATGTTCACTTGGACATACAATATTCTGGTTTCTTCATGAAGGGAATGACGTGAGTCATATACTTGTTAAGATTTCTTATATTTTATCATTTTTCTCCTCTGATTCTCAAGTTTACAGACCTTTTTATTGTGGTTATTGTTAATGGTTATGTTTTAGCTCAACTGAGTTTTATGGCTCATTCATGAGCTGTTCAAAAATCATACAGAGCAGGGGTCCCCAACACTCAGGTCATGGACCAGTGCCATTAGGAACCGGACTGCATAACAGGAGGTGAGTGGCCAGCGAGCATTACTGCCTGAGCTCTCCCTCCTATCAGATCAGCAGCGGCATTAGATTCTCATAGGAGGACAAACCATAGTGTGAAGTGTGTATGTGAGGGATCTAGGTTGTGCAATCCTTATGAGAATCTAATGCCTAATGATCTGAAGTGGAACAGTTTTATCCTGAAACTATCCCACCTCTGCCGGTCTGTGGAAAAACTGTCTTCCATGATACCAGTATCTGGTACCAAAAAGGTTGGACACTGCTGATACAGAGGAATAGGTAGGTCCTGGGAAAGTATCCTAGAGCTAGGTAATTCCTTCTCCCTTCCCAAGGCAGATATTCTTGACATTTTTTCTTATCCTGGGATATATTTCCTAGTTGTATATTTTAGAGTCCATTTTTTTCTCTGAGGTCAGTGATATTGTGGCCTTTCATCATAACTAAGCAAGTTTTTTCTTACTTTTTCTTTTTTTTCTTTTTTTTTTTTTTTTTTTAGAAAGAGTCTCACTCTGTTGCCCAGGTTGGAGTGTAATGGCATGATCAAAGCTCCCTGCAACCTCTACCTCCCAGGCTCAAGTGATCCTCCCACCTCAGCCTCCCAAGTAGCTGGTACTACAGGTGTGCACCACCATGCCCAGCTAATTTTTGTATTTTTAATAGAAACAGGGTTTCCTCATGTTGGCTAGACTGGTCTTAAACTCCTGACCTCAAGTAATCTGCCCACCTTGGTCTCTCAAAGTGCTGGGATTACGGGTGTGAGCCAGCAAGAGCCACTACACCCAGCCAGGTCTTCTCTTATTATATGGCATGTCATATTGCTTGTTTTAGCTGTTTCTAAAGGCTTTCTCCTTTAGCCTTGATGTCTTATAGCAGTCTGTTCAGGCTACCATAACATAATATCATAGCTTGTTTGGCCTATGAAAAACACAAATTTATTTCTCTCTCTTCTAGAGGCTTGAAAGTCTGAGATCAAGACGACCAGCAGATTCAGTGTCTAGTTAAGGCCCACTTCCTGGTTCATAGACAGCACCTTCTCACGGTGTTTTCACATGCTGCGAGGGGCAAGGGAGCTGTTTGGTGCTTCTTTTATAAGGTCACTAATCCCATTTATAAGGCTTACACTCTTGTGATCTAATCACCCCGCAAAGGCCCCACTTCCAAATACCATCACATTGAGGGTTAGGATTTCAACATGTAAATTTGGGGGGGACACAAACCTTCAGTATATAGCACTTGACAATTTAATATTAATGATTCTATTCTTGTCATTCTAGGCAAATCTAGAGGCTGGCAAAAATTTTCTGTGAGTGTAAAATACCTAAATTACAAATGATATGGTTAATGAATTACATTTCAGTTAGTTTGCTCTCAATTTCTTTTCTTTGTTTCTTGAACAATGCTCAGAGGCCTTCGATCCCTAATATGATTCTTATACCTGCCACCTTGACCATTGTTCCCTAAATTATTTGTGTGAAAATACACATAACATAAAATTTACTATCCTAATTAAGAAATTTAAGTGTGTGGTTCAGTAGGGTTAAGTGCATTCACTTTGGTGTACAGCCAATCTCCAGAACTCTTCATCTTGTAAAACTGAAACTCTGTACTAAACAACAATCCCCCATTTCTCCCTCCCTCAGCCCCAGGTAACCACTATTCTACTTTCTGTCTCTATGAATTTGACTACTGTAGGTACCTCATATAAGTGGAATACTACAGTATTTATTATTTCATGGCTATTTCACTTAGCATAATGTCCTCAAGATTCATTCATGTTGTAGCACATGTCAAAATTTTCTTCCTTTTTAAGACAAGATAACTTTCCATTGTATGTACCTATCACATTTTGTTTATCCATTTATCCACTGATGGACACTTGGTTTGCTTCCATCTTTTGGTTATTATGAGTAATGCTGCTATGGATGTAGGTATGCAACTATCTCTTTGAGACCTTGCTTTTAATTGTAATTCTTCTGGGTGTATACCCAGAAGTGCAATTGCAAGATCGTATTTTTAATTTTTTGAGGATCCACATACTGTTTTTCACAACAGCTGCACAATTTTACATTCCCACCAACAATGCTGAGTCTTCTGACCTTACACCAGTATTGTCTCCATTGTACCACCTGCCAGTGAGCTTAACATTTGGATATAGGCTATTTTGGACTATTTCCTGTCTGTTTCCTGTATGTTCACCTTAACTTCCCAGCTAGATATAACTCTCCTTGGGTACAAATTCTGTCTTCTCCTGCTCCTATACTTCCCAAATGTCTTAAAACATATTGAACACAACCACGAATTCAATGCATACTTGTTGGATGAATGATTAAATGAATGAACAAGCACAATTATACAATCTAGACCTTTCTTTCCTGTCTCTCTCTCTCTCTTAATCCAATTATCTCACCTTTTTCTTCCACCAACTCCCATTGCTAGCCAAGTCAAGTCATAGACTCTACTTTCTAGTTCAGAATCTTAGTCTTAGCAGGAAATTAACTATTATTTAGTTCTTTATGGTACATGATGAAGGGAAAAACATAGGGTTTGAATCTCAGCAAGTCATTGAACTGCCAAGATAATAAATAATGTAAAACACATGCCATTATTGAAAATCACATACAATGAAACACTGTGCATGCAGCTAATATAGTGTCTGGTACTTCGTGTTCAATAAATGTTAACCTACTTCTTACACTTTTTATTCAGGTTTTGAATAGGCGCACTAGAATGTAAACTCCTTTAAATGCAGTAATTTAGCTTTACATATCTTTCTGTCTTCTTTAGTGCTTTCGTTTAGTACATGGCCAAAGACATTTATTATGTAAACAGACAAATCAGACATCTGATCTATCCTCCAGTTCTACCAGAGTTGTTTTTCAGTGGTTCCTTCACACAGTTTATCAGTTTGGATCAGCTAGATATGATGCAATGCCAAAAAGAAAACCACAATGGCTTTTCAACAGGGTTTATTTCTTGTTCATGACACATGTCCATCGTGAGTCAGCAAATGGTCTTATAGTCACTCAGGGGCCAGGCTGATGGAGGTGCCATTTCTTCACATGTCTCCACAATTGCAGAAATAGGGAAAAGAGAGTATGGCAACCACTGGGTGGCTCTCACAGTTTCTGTCTAGGAGTGGTACACATTAATTCCACTCACATTTTATGAGCCAAACAAGTCACATGGCCATATCTGAGTTCAACAGGGCAGGGATACACAATATTCCCACAGAGAGGGGCATTAAAAATTTGTGAAGGGCTGGGCACATGGCTCATACTTATAATCCTAGTACTTTGGGAGGCTGAGGCAGATGGATCACCTGAGGTCAGGAGTTCGAGACTAGCCAGGCCAACATGGTGAAACTCTGTCTCCACTAAAAATACAAAAATTAGCCAGGCGTACTGGTGTACACCTGTAATCCCAGTTACTTGGGTGGCTGAGGCAGGAGAATCACTTGAAACTGGGAGGCAGAGGTTGCAGTGGGCCAGGATCGCAACACTGCACTCCAGCCTGGGTAACAGAGCAAGACTCCGTCTCAAAAAACAGAAAACAAAAAACAAAAAAAAAAGAAAGGAAAAGAAAAAAAGAAATTTTGTGAAGAATAACATAATCTACTATCACAGCTTAGAAGGCTCTTTATGATTTGATTCTTGCCTTATCTATATAACCCTGAACTCTGGCCATGGTAGACTGATGACAGCTGCCTAAACACAGCATGACCTTTACACTTGAGTGCTTCAGATATACTGTTTTCTTTGTCCAGAGCAGCATCCCATCATTCATTCATCCATTCATCCACTCATTCCTTCATCTGTTTATCCATTCATTCAACAAATATGTGTTGAGTGCATTTTGTATGATAGATCCGTCCCAGTAGAAACCACCCAGTAGAAATCCTCAGGGCTAAGAGCTCACATTAAAATTGCTCTAAAACCTTCCCTCTGGCTACCATAGTTCTAACATACAGTTAGATGCTTTCTCTCATGCTCCTGGCACTTTCTATACACCCACATCATAGAACTTTACATACTAGCATTGCGCCGGTGGCATCAGAATTTCTCTATTGAAGGAAATGAGGAGTGACAATCTGGTTGGGGTTTGTAACAGAACTTCTTTTGAAGCTATACTTGCTTATCTTTTTCACATAAAGTTGAGAAGGGTAGGTTGTTTTTTGCAAAGAATGCAGTTCTAAGTAGATGAGATTATGCCTGCTTCTTCCCTTAAGCTACCCTCTGGAGCTCCCAATGCGGTATTGAAATATGTGTTTCAATGTCTCTCTTGAAGACAATGACAGCTTCTTATTCATCATTATATTGTAAGACGGATAGGGAGTAGCAGAGTATATGCTCACTATTTGTGGAACAAATTAATAAGTAAAGCAGCCACTCATACTGTTACAGGAAAGGGGTCCTGATTCAGTACCCAACAGAGGGTTTTGGGATCTCCCGCAAGAAAGAACTGAGGATGAGTCCATAGAGTGAGGTGAAAGCAAGTTTATTAGGAAAGTAAAGGATCGAAAGAATGGCTACTCCATAGACAAAGCAGCCCTGAGGGCTGCTGGTTGCCCGTTTTTATGGTTATTTCTTGATGATACACTAAACAAGGGGTGGATTATTCATGCCTCCACTTTTTAGACCATATAGGATAACTTCCTGACATTACCATGGTATTTGTAATCTGTCATGGCACTGGTGGGAGTGTAGCAGTAAGGATGACCAGAGGTCACTCTCGTGGCCATTTTGGTTTTGGTGGGTTTTAGCCAGCTACTTTACTGCAACCTGTTTTATCAGCAAGGTCTTTATGACCTGTGTCTTGTGCCAATCTGTCGTTCTATGACGTAGAATGCCTTAACCACCTGGGAATGCCCCCAGATAGGTTTCAGGCTTATTTTACCCAGCTCCTATGCAAAATGGAGATGCTCTGGTTCAAACGCCTGACAACACTACCACTTCTTGGAGCCAACCCCCAAAGTCATCAGCAATCCCTGCGGCAGTGGTTCTTGGCCTTGGCTGCACATTGGAACCATCTGGGGGATTGTAAAAACGCAGACACCGTGGCCTCAGGCTTAGAATTTCTGATATAGACCATCTAGGGTAGGGCCTAGACATGAGAAATTTTAAAATATAACTAAGTGATGATAATGTGCAGCCCAGACTAAACCATATGAGGAACCATCAGAATGACCAGGAGGGCTTGTTGAAACAGAATCTGTAATCCCACCACTTTGGGAGGCCAACATGGGTGGATCACTTGAGCCCAGGAGTTTGAGACAGGCCTGGCAACTTGGCAAGACCCTGTCTCTACAAAAAATACAAAAATTAGCTGGGTGTGGTGATACACCCATGTAATTCCAGCTCCCTGGGTTGGTCAGGGAAGCTGGAGACAGGGCGGCTACTGAGGTGAGAGGAAGGCTTGAACCTGGGAAGCAAAAGTTGCATGAGCCCAGATCGTGGCACTGCACTCCAGCCTGGGTGACAGAGCAAGAGTCTGTCTCAAAAACAAACAAAAACAGAATGATTAGCTCCATCCCAAGTTTCTTATTTACTAGGCTTAGGGGTGGAGCTTGATAATTTGCATTTTTAACAAGCCCCCAGGTGATGTTGATAGTTGATGTTGCTAGCCCAGAACTACAGCTCTATGGAAACAGAAATCTCCGTTGCTGAACTATGTACTCCACTCTACCCCAGCCTATCCCTATGCCCTTATTAACTTCATAATTCACCCCGGGGAAGAACTTAAAAGTAAGTGTACTACTAGATTTTTTTTTTGAGACAATGTCTTGCTCTGTCACCCAGGCTGGAATGCAGTGGTACAATCATAGCTCACTGCAGCCTCAAACTCCCAGGGTCAAGCAATCCTCCTACCTCAGCCTTGGGATTAGCTGGAACTATAGGCATGTACTGCCATGCCCAGCTAATTTTTAAATTTTTTTGTAGAGACAGGATCTCACTAATGTTGCCCAGGCTGCTCTTGACCTCCTGGACTCAAGCAGTCCTCCTGCCTTGGCCTCCCAAAATGCTGGGATTATAGGTGAGAGTCACCACGCTCCACCTACTACTAGATTTTTGTAAAAATTTTTAATATATACCTTCCTACTTCCCCAATAAGAATTTGAGGTAGGAGTGACTTGAGAGGAAATTGAAATAGTTCTCTGGTAATTACTGATTCATTCCTTTGGCTATTAAAAAAGTTTATCAAGGCTTTTATTACAAATGGTACATATATTATAAAAAGCACAAATTTCCTCCTTGGAGGAAATAGACTGTGAGCTCAATAGGGGGTAGAAGGTAGTGAAGGGGTTCAGAATAAGCCACTGTGGCATAAAAATATTTTGAGCTGAAAGCAGCTAAGTTCCTGAAATCCCTTAACTGCCTAAAAGCAGGACTTTTGAAAAGACCTCATTTGTCATAAATCAACCAGGGAAGAATGACTTTTATCATCAGAGACAATGAGAAGTCAGACAATGAGAAGTAGGAACCACACCAACAGTCATCTTCATAAACCTATTATGTCTCCCATTTATTCTGCTAAGCATCCATTTAGCGTTCCTAAAAGTCATTTGCTTTCCCATAAGCACTCTTTTACCTGCTCTCCTTTACCTATTAAGATATATTTAAACCTCAGATTCTAACTGCCCCTTTGAGTCACATTTCTTTGTGAACTCCCGTTCATATATAATTAAAATCTGTCTTTTCTTGCCAATCTGTCTTTTGTCTGTTTAATTTGCAGGCCCCAAAAAACTGAACATAAGAGAGTAGAGGAACAGTTTTTCCTCTCTGAGTTGGGAATGCAGACTGGGGTGTCTGGCACTGCAAAGTCACCTACCTATACACTGAGAGCTGCTTGGGTTTGACCTTCAAGTTGTCCATTGAACACTGATAGCCCAGGAATCCAGTCTTCAGTCATTGGCTATTCTGTTCTTTATCTTCTCTCTTCTTCAACCCCTGCACTCACAATCCTCTAACCCACCAAATGGGGCATGTACTCTCTTGTTCGCCTGTTCACGTTCCTCTATGACCAATACTTTGCCTTTCTGGGTGGGGAACAACTCAAAAAGGCCAACTTGGATATTTGCTCACTGTGATTTCTATGCTATTTCCATCACTTTTCAGCACAGCAAAACATGTTGGCAAACCTCAGCTCTCATATGGAACCCAGCCTTGGGAAAAGATTGAAGGAAAGTCAATTGGCTCTTCTGCATTGGCATTGTAGGGCAACCTGGCATAGAGAAAAGAGACCTGGGCTGAGGATTAGGAGACCTGAGTGTGGTCCCAGTTCTACTTTGTGTCATTTCAACTGCCATGGGCTTTCATTTCCTCATTTATTAAATAGGATTTCCCACCCCATGGGACTGTTTGGAAGATAATACAGGAGAATGGAAGACAAAACATATGGTGCTTGACAAAGTACTTGTATTCTGTTAGGACTCAGCAGTCCATCCTACTTCCAGTACTTTGTAACTGAGAAGGGACACCGCCATGCTTGTATCCCACCCCCCATTCTATTAACATCCTCAAATACTGTAGAACATACCCAAACAAACGAGAGTGCATGTGTTCTCATAAAGGAAGGTATAGCAGAAGCCCAGTTGGAAATTCCATCTGGATTGGCCCCAGAAACAATTTTTCTATTGCACTTTCCATCTGTGACTTCTACTCCTCATATCCATTCCACCTTCTAACTTGGTTCCCAGGCCTCATTCTTCTTTTCTAGTTTATAGTCTCCAAACTCAAGAGAAAATATTCTTTCTGGCTTTCAAAAGGAAAAGAAGGAATTCCCAGTGGCTTAGAAAGGACAACGCCTAGCTAGGTCCTGAAAAGACCCTGCCACCTTATAAAGGAAGAATCTTTTTTTAAACTAGGATGTTTTATGAGCAGTCACTCTTGGCCAAAGCAGGAGAACAGAGGAGCTCTCCTCCCTTCGTTGGACATCTAGAAATATATTGTAGATTGTTTTGTTCACTTGCTTTATCATAAGCATGCATCACTTCAGTAAGCAGAGGAACCAACGATTTTTTTTACCTATAAAAATAAATTTTCTTGACCAGAACTATTACTGTATTTTATCTTTGTTGATTGTTACATTCAACTATATATATATATAGTTGAGAGCAACCATATAGTCAATATATATAATTGAATATAACAAATGTATATATAGTTGAAGAAGGCAACTGTTTATATGTATAATTGAAGCCAAAGAAAGCAACTATATATATATATATATAGTTGAATATAGCAATCATATTATTGACTATAATATTCAATATATATTGAATATGTGTGTATATATATGTATATATATACGTATATATCTATATACATGTATATGTATAAAGGGGGGCAATATTTTGAGAGTACTAACCCAATGTATTTTTATCCTCAGTAACTCATATTGACTAGTTTTACTGAGGCTCCCATATCAACTCGGACCAAAGTTTCTTCCACAGCATAAAGAGGATTTTTCTTAGCCATTTAGCCACGAAGCTTGGTGCCCCCAGGAGGAAGGAGGCTATGGTGAGGATTGTTCATTCTGAAGAAGTAGAAGCATGAGAAAGGAGAAACATGGGTAGATCCAGAGGTTACATGCCACTGCCAGGGTTCTAGCTCCGCCTTCCTTTGCTGAACCTCAAGGAGAGGAGTCTGGAGAGATACCCAGCTGGGCATCAGGGAGCCCAAGTTAACTAGATGTGGTGGCTCCATTCCCAGGCATGGCCTGGGGAGTCCACAGGCCTTTAGGAGGAGCCTAGCCTTTAGCTTCACTATACCCAACAGTGAGGGGCAGTGACAAGTAGTCTCAAAAAATGCAGAAGCAGCAGATCAGCATCCCTGGGTCCCTACATCCTATGTATAGTGTACAGAGTACCTGAAAGTTTCCAAGTGTCCTATTTGGATGATATGAAGGGGTTGAGGCCTGACCAAATAGCCAGAATCTGGGGTCAGGATTAAGGAGCCTCAGTAGGTAGTGTTGTGTTGTTCTGTTTTGCTTTTAAATCAGAGGGACGTGTCTGAGACTCCGGTATGTGTGCCATGAAGAGACAAAAGACTAGATGATCGGGCAAGAGAGGAGGGAGAAGGCAGAGAACATGTGGATCTGAGGCCTCCTCCCTGTGCCATAAGATCATCTACACTCCCACATACCCTAGAACATGATCTTGGAAAGGAGCAGAGGGAAGAAATGGGAAGACTGAGCATTGATACAAATGCTAAGGCATTCAAAAGAGGTTACTTAAATGGCAGAAATGGAGATCCTATTTTGCCAGTTTAAAGATTGTTTCCTTCTCAAGGTGCTCAGTGGGTTGAGATCTTGAGGGAAAAGTTAGCCAGTTATGGAAAAATACAGTTTTATGTCCTCTGTACAGCTGAGTAGTAGAATGTGTAAAAGTTCAAGTCTGCCCCACATCTGTGGTATTAGTTGAATTACATAAATTGTTTGCCCTTTGGCTTTATGTGCTTTCTTGGTTTGCACAATATTCAGTCCCCAAGTCCTTGAAGAATAAAGTATACACACGCCTTGTGACATCATAACCCAGTCACTGATATGACTGCCTCTCTGATTCTGAGTCATCAGGCTCCACCCATGCTCTGAGGTCACCCTGGGTTCTAAAAGCATCTGGAACACCTCTGTGAGCCATCATTAAAATGCTTTGCCTACTTTCATCATCCTGACTTCACATTCTTCAGTGGAAATGTCTAGAAACCATGTTATAGTCTCAAATTTTTCAAAGTAATTTTCAGTGTTTTATTTATATTGTTTCTGACTATCCCAACAACTCTATCAGAAGAAATGGTAGCAATTCCATTTCAGAGCCAAACAATAGATGCTCAGAAGCTTAGGCATTATTAGTCAGGGCCCAGTCCTGAAAACAGAAATGAAACTAGGTACTTCAACAGAGACATTTTAATATAGGGGATATTGATTAACAGCATTTGTATCCTGGATCTCCTCACACCAGCTTGTAAAATTCAGGGATGCCAGCCGGGCATAGTGGCTTATGCCTGTAATCTGAACACTTTGGGAGGCCAAGGTGGGTGGATCACCTGAGGTCAGGAGTTCAAGACCAGCCTGGCCAACATGGCGAAACCCCGTCTTTAAAAAAAAAAAAAAAAAAAAAAATTAAAGGATGCCATGTTGATAATTTAAAATTATATATGGTGAATGATTTATGGAAATTGGCACACATTACAAATTGGTTTCTTTGTGGTTTTTGTTTTTCTAGAGAACTGGTTGTTAAATGTTTACAAGCATACCACTGGTTATAGGTATTGAAGGGCTGGACAAAAGTGAACATTTGGTTAACACAGAGATAGTCCCTGTAGAAAGCAGCTACCACACCAGGGCTGGGAAACAAGCAGAAGAGGTTAGGCTATGAAAGCCTGGGAGATCAGAGGAGGGGACCCCAGAGCCCGGGCTCAGACTGGAGAGGAGGGACGGCTGCCCTTCGGTGTTGAAACATTTGAAGGGGCGTGATGACTGGACTGGGAGTGCTGAAGGAAACTGGAGGCCAGAACCTACTGCTGATGCTAGGGTGAAGCAGACAGGGATAGCAAGGCAACAGAAAGAAGAGTATCCTCTTCCTCTCCTGTCTTGAGTCTCCCTCTATCTAGCACCCTGTCAGAGCTTCACAGGGACTAGCAGCAAATGAAAAATGTGGTTTGCAGAGTCTCAGATGCACCATCTCAAAGCCACCTACAGAAGGCAAGTTGGTATGAAAGTCAATAGCACATTTGGTGATTTGCTCAGGTCACATAGCTTAGTAAGTGTGGTCTGTCTTGCTTCCTAGGATTTCTCAATTTCTAGATAAGCCCTTGGTATACAGCACATACTCATAAACATTTGTTGAAGGAAGAAAAGAAGGCAGACTAGACTAGCCCAGTTCTCCCACCCACATTTAAAAGCAAGAAGAGTCCAAAATACTCTTGGTTGCCCATGTTGGTGTTGAAGCACCCCACAGCAGCCAATATTTCTTTATATGACCCAGTTGTTTTACACTGGGGTTGTAGGAAATACATAAGGAGGTACCAAGCACAGCTTAGTGCTTTGGAGAAAAGCAGATCTGGATTCAGCCCCACTATTTTAAGAGTTGTATGGCGTTGGGCTAATTACTGAACATTTTGAAGGCTTGATTGCTTCATCTATAAAAGAGAGATAGCAATGACACGAGGCTTAAATAAGGTAATCATATCTGTTATCTGGCATGTTTAATCCATGGTCTTTGCTACGTTTTATTTATTTGAGATGGAGTCTCACTCTGTCGCCCAGGCTAGAATACAACGGCACTGCCTCGGCTCACTGCAACCTCCAACTCCCTGGTTCAAGCAATTCTCCTGCCTCAGCCTACCAAGTAGCTAGGATTACAAGCGCACATCACCACACCCGGCTAATGTTTGTATTTTTAGTAGAGACGGGGTTTCTCCATGTTGGTCAGGCTGGTCTTGAACTCCCGACCTCAGGCGATCCACCCGCCTGAGCCTCCCAAGTGCAGGGATTACAGGCCTGAGCCACCACGCCTGGCTGGTCTTTGCTGCTATTACTCTTACCCCACAGCTCGGAAGGGAGGGGCAGATAAGCTGCCATCTAAGGCCAAGCTGGGGCCAGTGACCCCGCTGTTCTGGGCCTTCCTCTTGTATCCCCAGAGCTGGCCAAGACCCGGGCTAGAGAAGCAGGGATCTGCCCAGGGCTGCCACAGTCCGGCCGAGAGCTGGACAATGGAGGCCAGACTGGCCGGGGCCCAGCGCTGCAGCCCAATAGCGTCTTATAAACTGCATTTGGAACCTCCAGATGGGACTCTGTGTTTCCTAACACTTTGTTCCAAAGCAGGTTTGTACCAGCCTGAAACAAACGCGGGTGTGGTGGTTTCTTACATTCAAAACGAAACAAAAAGAAGCCAAAGAGAACTCCAGCCTCCAAGCTACAAACAACCTCTAGACCTTTCACCAGGCAAACTGTGTGGCAAGAGAGGAGAGAGCGCCTTTGTGGCCGCCGCCGGGACTCAGGGCCTCGGAGCGCGGCGGTCTCGGGTGCTCAGGTCTATGGTCCTGAACCCCAAAGGCTACAGGCCCCCAGGGGTGGGGCTGGACGGGTTCGCCCGGCCCAGCTGGGGCGCCAGCCAGGGAGGCGGGGAGGGGCGGCGCACTGCTGGGCTCAGTCAGGCCGCGCCCCGCCCCGGGAAGCTCCCACTCCCCATGCCGGAATCCTGGGAATGTAGCCGCCCCGGGGAAGCATCTGGCCGGCCTGTGGGCAGAGGGTGGGGTCAAACCTGGAATTTCTCGGGTGCTTTTGCACAAAATCCCAGCAAAGATTCCGGCCCCGTGAAGCTGAACCCCATGTTATTGAGAAGGAAGCTGCCCACTTCTTCTCCGGGCAGCCTTTGTCACCGCCTCTTCCGATTCCCGCCGGGAGGGCAACCGCATGCTCCTTTCCCGTTTGGAAGATTTCTTCTTTGTGTCAGTGGGGGCAGTCCTTCCCGAGCTGGAAACCGAGGGACCCCGGCAGGCTTTTCCAGCTGGACTGTCGCCATCTTGTGGCAGGACTGGGTGGCCACACTGGCCCAGTGGCCAGATCCGCATGCCCACAACTTTCTTGGGTCCCAAACATACCCTTCCTTCTTTCTAGGAACTGGATTTTAAAATCAAACTCCCTGAAGAGAGAGTTGCGCTGTGATGTCTCTGTTCTGTCCTCTCCCAATTGCACGGCCCTGTCTTCCTAAAAGCTACTCTACTCGTTGGTGAGTCCATTGCAAGCCTCACTGAGGGGCTCTGCATTAAATCCGTTAAAACCAACCTGTGGCGGGGCACGGTGGCTCACGCCTATAATCCCAGCACTTTGGGAGGCTGAGGCAGGCGGATCACTTAAGGTCAGGAGTTCGAGACCAGCCTGGCCAACATGGAGAAACCCTGTTTCTACTAAAAATAGAAAAAATTAGCCGGGCGTGGTGGTGGGTGCCTGTAATCCCAGCTACTTGGGAGGCTGAGGCAGTAGGATCACTTGAGCTCAGGAGGCAGAGGTTGCAGTGAGCTGAGATCACACCACTGTACTCCAGGCTGGGCGACACAGTGACTCAATTTAAACAAGAAAAAAAAATCCAACCTGCAGGAGGCACCTATCCCCCACCAATTTCTCATGAGACAAACCAATGATTAAGAGGACAGAGATGCACTCTGTCTTGTTCCTACTGGTTAGTGATGTTATTATACTTGAGTATTATTAAAGGACCCCTGTTATTAAAGACTCCCCATTATTATTGTTAATATTATTTTGCATTTATAATGTATTCTGTATTTTCAAAGCACTGAAAGCCTATTATCTCCCTGGACTTTCCAAACACTACAGAGAGGCGAGCAAGTGACAGCTTCATTTTTATAAAATAGGGAAACTGAGGCACTGTAATTAGTGAAGAGTGCATGGATTCATGAGTCAACAGTAGTCATTTCCTCCTGGTTGATTACTGTCTTACTCCAAACTGTCATAGATTCCAGTAGGTAGTAAATAGATATCCTAACTTGGCAAAAGTTTCTCTTATTCACTTTTACAATCCATTGTAATCACATTAGAAACCCAAACATAGAAGTTTTCAAACTTAAAGTTATGTGCCCATTACATTGAGCATATGGGTGATGTTATTTGTATTTTATTTTATTTTTACAAGTCAAACACAATCCATTTTTTTAAAAAGTAGGAATTCTATAATCAGTAAACCAGGCATATCTTGATTTGAAGAATGAATTGGTTTTCAAGACAAATACCTCCTTCATTTGTCATGGCATGCAGAAAAAAATTTAAAAATCCGTATTATGTTAAAGTCTATTATCATCTTGGAGACAAGAAATACTATTTTCTGCTTTCTGACTTTGTTTCTTGTTTTCAAAAGAGTTTTCAGTCTTACCAGTGGGTGCACTCATATTACCACAGTATCTTAAGTTCTTTGATAACTTAGTTTTCTCTCTGGAAGCAACAACAAAATAAGTAATTTTGTTCTGTCTATAGAAAGCAGTGACATGACACCCTCCTCTCACCTAGCCTCCTCGAAAAGAAAAGCATCTAGTCATTTTGGATGTCTCCAGTGGAAAGGTTTGGGTTTAAATTTGGAGCGGGATCAGAGTTGAGACAAAGGAAGTTTTTGAGAGACGTGTCCTGGCTGCTAAGATCAGCCTAGGCTCTAAACTTAGCAAAGCTAGAAAGATTGAGGAAGTTTTTCCTTGGACTCTTATACAACTTTAAGTGAGGTTCTCTTTTTACTCAGTTCTCACCAATAATAATAATAATAATAAGTTCTGAATGTCCATGTTTAAGAAAGTTGTTTGTTGGTTTGGGAGTCAAGTTAGCAATCTCAACTTCTTATATTTATTCATATCATTCATTCGCTCAGAAGGAATGTATTTATAAATTATATTAATAAATGGCTATTTTTTATGGGCCTATGACAAGTAAGGCACTTTAGATTAATTATTCCTATGCCACAATCCTTCAAAGTAGATTCTCAGTATTCCCACATTACTGGTGAGGAATGCACAGTTCAAATAACCCGCTCACAGTTGCACAGCTAGAGGGAGAGTTGGGATGGGTCTATAAAACTGCAACTCCTATACATACAGAAATATGAAGCTATTTTCATCCTTTGGAATCCTTCAGGTAGAGAAAGAAGTCTAAGAAGTGTGAATGGTAAACAGGAAATCGGGAGTTAAAAAATAATGAAAAGTGATAAAATATTGCCCTGTAGGGAAAGGGCCCTGTGTGTTCAGCCAACATTTATTGTGTCTATAAAGTGGACTCTTACAGGGCCAGCCCAGCTCAGTTTGTCAGCCAGCCCTTGAGCTTCATCTTTTTGTCCCCTGACTTTAGGCCAGCTAGCCAAGGTGGGAGAGGGCGACTAGCTGATGGAGAAGCTCATGACTTCCTAAACTCATTCAGACTCCTTCAACTTCCAGGTAATGGAGAAACAGGTTCTTTAGGAAGACCCCAGCCTTTGCTGCATACAAAGAAAACCCAAAGCCCTAGGCAATCCTAGTGGGAAAACAGAAATGTAGATGCTTACTAGTTTGGTAAGCAGAAATTTTTCAGGGCAGTACAGTATACACTGAATAAGAAGAGGGTAACACAAGAGGGGAAGAGGCAATTTCCACTCAGCTACAAGATTAAGAAATTAGAAGGAAATTGATAGGCAATACGAAATAATGTTTGAGACTCTGTCTCTGGAACCAGGCCATCAGGATTGCAATCCCAGTTCCATCACTTCATATTAATAGCTGTGTGACCTGGGTCAGTTATTTGCCCCTTCTGTGACTCAGTTTCTTCATCTGTAAATGAGGGTGATCCCACCTCATAAGATTGATGTGAGGATTACATGAATTAATGCATATGCTTAGAGCAATGTCTGATCTATGGTAAACATAATGCAAGTGCTAGTATTTATAATCATTGTAGTTCTTGAATTGAATTTGTTGACTAAAAATAACTTTTCAATCAAATATATATGGGCTCCTATCCCTGCTGTGTGTCCTGGGTAATTTACCCAATCTCCCTGAGCTTCAGTTTTCCCCATCTGTAAACAGGGTATTAACACCACCTTGCAGGAGCATTGTGAAGATTAAATAACATGCATGGAGATACTCATCATAGTACTGATCATACAGTAATGGCTCAATAAATTCCCATTTCCTTCTTTACTTAATTTAGCATTAGTGAACATTTTTGGTGTGTTTATTGGTAGGAAAAGAATAGTACAAATGAAAATATGAGCCTGGGCACAGTGGCTCATGCCTGTCATCCCAGCACTTTGGGAGGTCAAGGTGGATGGATTACCTGAGGTCAGGAGTTTGAGACCAGCCTGGCTAACATGGTGAAACTCCATCTCTACTAAAAATACAAAAATTTGCCAGGTGTGGTGGCGCATGCCTGTAGTTCCAGCTACTCAGGAGGCTGAGGCAGGAGAATTGCTTAAACC
>NW_016107524.1:2990765-3019396 GCF_001604975.1 Cebus imitator
AAAAAAAAAAAAAAAAAAAAAGAAAGGAAGGAAGAAAGGGAAAGGGAAGGAAGAAAAGAAAATATGAATAAACATATAATTAAACTGTATAAAGTAGATTTTACAGTTAAAAAGAGCACCCTGTGGTTTATAAGGATGTCATGAGTAACTAGTTATAAAATGGGAGCCAAGCAGGGCTGTTCCTCAGGAACACTGTGAGGCACATTAACAGCAAGTCTACCCCTCCTTTTCTGTGCAATTTTTGGTCAGTTTCAGTCTTGACTTCACTTCAGACTGCCTGAGGGCAGGAGCTTCCCGACAGTGGAGATGGTGAGAAAGAGACTTGTAATGACGCACCACAGTGCTCATAGTTGTTGCTTAAGTGCCTTTCTTTTCCTCTGAAGCCAGGTCAGAGGGGCTGCAGCAGGGGCTGAGGTGGGCACTCTCAGAAGCAGTGGGCTGGGGTGGAGGTAGTACATCCTTGCTCCTCAGAGTGCGGTTCCCAGCTTTGGCAGCAAGGGCAGCCTCAACAGCCTCAAGGAAGTTGTTAGAAATGCAGAATCGCAGGTCTCACCCCAGACCTATGGAACCAGAATATGTGTTTGAACAAGATTCTTGGGAGATTTAGATGCGTGTGAAAATTTAAGAAGCCCTGAGCTGGAGCTTATGAAGCCCACTGTAGCCATTAAACGGATGCTGGGATTGACATACTTTAAATATTATGTCTTGTCTTCATTTCGTCTTTCCTTAATCTACAGTGTGCTTTATAAATGAAAAAGACAATGGCCTACTATGGAGAGAGTACCCACTTTAATTGATTGGAACTCTCAAGAGTCTGAGAAGTAAGAGATGACCCAGATGACAAGTGAAACTCACTTCAGTGGCAAGCATAGAAGACTGTGATCTATCAGTCAGGCATGTTTATAGGGGACCTTCTGTGTGCCAGGCATCTACTGTGTGCAAGCACTGTGGATGATGCAGGGAAATGGCATGGTGCCATGGGAAGCCCTGCCCTGGTAGTGCTCAGGAGATACGGGTTCTTGTCCAAACCTCACTTTTCAGCAGCTGGCAATTCCCCTCACCCTTAGGCCTCTGCATTTCCCATCTGAAAAACAAGTAAGTCAGATGAGAGGACCCAAAATGCCCATCACCTCTAAAGAGATGGGATTCTAATAGCTGTAGTCTCATATCCTTGGTATAATTGGATAGATAAAATGATTTTAAATGATTACACATGAAACCGAGGGCAACCCAGGACAGGATGTGATTAAGAGCTGAGCTGTGCGGAGTTGGCAGCGCAGGGAGCACTGACTCCTGGAAGCTGTATTTGAAGCACAGAAGTGTCTGGAATCTCTATAAACTCCTCCTCCCCTGGCTTCCAGAGCCTCTACGGAGGCGGGCGGGGGGCGGGGAGGCCGGCGGGGGCCGATGGACTTTCACACTTGGTCACTAGGTGTCGCTGTGATGATGTGAAATCTATGGCTGGCAGGGAGGCTTACAGGGAAAACCTTCATAGCCCCTCCGGGTAAAGAAACTAGAAACTCAAGTTTCTGAGTGCTGAGGGGCTCCGAGCACAGGGTTGTCTTAGGTCCAAGCAGGAACCAGTGCATACATTCCACCCTGCCCAGGCTGGCTCAGATGACATGAAAGTAAGAGTGTCAGCAGAAGGCACATAACAGAGCCCACCTACACACACACACACACACACACACACACTCTCTCTCTCTCTCTCTCTCTCTCTCTCTCTCTCTCTCTCTCTTTCTCTTACACTTTTCAGATATCAGACTGTCAGGGACCTCCCTAATAACACTAGGTCTCTCCACCATGTTCTGAGCTCTGCTCCTCACTTTCCCTGTACATAGATAGCAAGGAATTTGAACCCAAATCAGACGGGCTTCCTCCACAAATCTCATCCCAGAAGAGTTTTGCTTCAGCAGTCAAGATAGGAGGCTTCTGTCCAAGCCTGAGGCCCTAGCCTGGTCACTCTGTCTGGAGGTGAGCAGTGTTTGTTCCAGACCTACCAGTGCTGTTTAACATTCTGGCCCATGCTGTTTCCCTGGAAAAGGGCTTGTGTGGAGGGAGATAAGTAGTGCTGATTAAGGCTCCACTGTGCCACACTCAGGGATATGCACTTTACACGTATTGCTCATGAGCTCGCTTCCCCCGCGTTGCTTCCACTACCCACTCCCGCTCTGCTCCTAAAGAACAGTGTAGCCAAAAGCCTTCCTTCTTCTGTGGAAATAACCAGCAGTTACTAGCATAGAACTTAGAGCCCCTACGCCTTGATCATTCTCGCTTCTGTTTCTTGATACCATGTGATAATGTGTGTGTCATTTCATCCTTCTGAGCCTCAATTCCCACATCTCTAAAATACAGGTATTAGCTTCATACCTTACAAGGTTGTTTAAGCATGCTTTGCAGCTTGTAAGATGCGGTACAAGAAGTTATATAAAAACAATTTTTAATTTTTTTGATTTCTTACAGTTTTAACTTTTTATTGAGGTATAAGATACACACTGAAATGTGTGCATGTCATCAGTGTATAGCCCATTAAATTTTGAGACTGAACATACCAGCACCAGCAGCCCAGGGACCCTGCCTGCCTCTTCCAGGCACTCACCTACTCATCTCTCACCCTGGGCTTAAATTATCCTGACTTGTAAAAGCACAAATGAGTTTTTAATTTTTATACTTAATATAAATAGAATTACAACATGTGCTCTTTTGTCTTTGGTTTCTTTCACTAAACTTCCATGTTTTTACATATAGCGATAGTTCATTCATTCTACTTGTTATAAGGTATTCCATTGCATGAATATACAACAATTTATCCATTCTATAGCTGATGAATATTTGGGTAATTGTCTGTTGGGGGAGGCTATTACAAATAGTGCATACTTGATCACTCTAGTACATATCTTTTGTTAAACATCTATACTCATTTCTGCTGGACACAAGACTGATTTCTACTCTTTTCTCTTTTGTGTCCCTTTCAAGTAAATTTGGATTTGCACATGTGAAAGCCTCTGTATCTTGATGTGACAAGCACACCCACTTTCTGGTAGACTGGCTGGGAAGGAATTTGAGAAAGTTGGGGCTGGCAGAGTTTCACTAGCTCCTAAAGTTGCTTCCTTTTTTTCTTTTTCTTTTTTCCCATACTGCTTTTCCAATGTGAGAGTGTATCCTTGAATGGATGTGTAGCTGTGTTTCAGCCCAGCATAGCCACCATAGCCCCGTTTCCTATGTTTTAGTCCTGTCTCCAAAATTAGGTTGTCAAATCATTGAGTGGAAAGAGCCACATTTTTTCTTTGTCTTATACCTTCCACTAAGCTGACCAGGAGTTGGAAACAAGGTGGATGGATGTTCACTGTTTATTTTCTTATTCAGTTCATTGGCTTGGACATCACTAGACTGGACTAGACCAGCCAGTGAAGGAAGAATTGCCCCTATAGAAGCTCCAGACCATTCTGGAGTGGGAAAAAATAGTGGAAAAGGGCAAAAGTCTCTTTCTAGAAGTCTTGGAAAAAGATTGATGTTTCATTGGCTCTGATTTAGTTACACGCCTGGCCCTGAAAAAAAAATTAATCCAGCCAGAGTCCTGCAATGCACATTTACCTGGTTTTGTTTGTTTGTTTTGTTTTTGTTTTCTTTTGTTTTGTTGAGATGGAGTCTTGCTCCGTCACCAAGGCTGGAGTACAGTGGCTCAATCTTGGCTCACTGCAGCCTCTGCCTCCCGAGTTCAAGTGATTCTCCTGCCTCAGCCCTCTGAGTAGCTGGAATTACAGGCACATACCACCGTGCCTGGCTAATTTTTGTATTTTTAATAGAGATGGGGTTTCAGCATGTTGGTCAGGCCAGTCTCAAACTCCTGACCTCATGATCCACCCGCTTTGGCCTCCCAAAGTGCTGGGATTACAGGCGCAAGTCACTGCGCCTGGCTGTTGCCTGGTTTTTCAAACCATGTGCAGATAAACTTTTAATTAACTTTTTAAATTGTAAAATAAAAGTACATAAAGCACACAGATGGAATATAGTGAACAACTATGTAATCACTATGCAGATCAAGAGTGAAAACATTGCTGGCATCCCAGAAGTCCTTACTTCATGTGTCTCTTCCCCATACAGCTCCCTCCTTCCTTCCCTTTAGAGATAATTATTATCCTGACTTTTATAGTAATCATTTTCGTTTCTTTATAGTTCTGCCAAATAAACATCCCTTAAAAATATAATTTAGTTTTGCTTGTTTTGAATTTTATATAAATACCGTGTGTCTTTCTTTGTGTCTTATTTCTTTCACTCAACATTGTTTTATGATCAATCTATGTTGTTTTGCATAGCTGTAGTTCATTCATTTTTATTTCTGTGGAGTATTTAAGTGTATAAATATACCACAATTCACTTATTCATTTTATTGTTGTTGGATGTTTTGGGCTGATTCCAGTTTGGGCTGATTATGAATAATGGTCATTATTCACGTGGCCATTTCTGTACACACTTCCCAATACATATGTATATAAATTTCCGTAGGATATAAATTTAGAAGTGAAATTACTAGTTCATGGTATATACATATGTTCAATTTTGCTAGATCTTACCAAATTTGTTTTTAAAATTGTGTCAATTTACACTCCCATACTTTTGCTGTGTGTGAAATTTCTCATTATTTCACATCTTTGGAAATACTTTGTATTGTCAGACTTCTTAATTTTTGCCTAACTGATGCTTTTGTGGTGGCTTTTCCCTGTGGTTTGAATTTGTATCTCCTTGTTTATTCATGCAATGAGTGCCTTTTAATATATTTGTTAACCATTTGTACTTCCACTTGTGAGACATGTCAAAAGTCCTTTCCCCTTTCTGCATCCAAGTCTTTTTTTTTTTTTTTTTTTTCAAGATGGAGTCTTGCTCTGTCACCCAGGATGGAATGCAGTGGCACGGTCTCAGCCCACTGCAACCTTTGCCTCTTGGGTTCAAGCAATTCTCTTGCCTCAGCCTCCTTAGTAGCTGGGATTACAGGCAGCTGCCCTGTGCCTGGCTAATTTTTGTATTTTTAGTAGAGATGTGGTTTCCCATATTGACCGGGCTGGTCTTGAACTCCTGACCTTGTGATCTGCCTGCCTCGACCTCTCAAAGTGCTGGGATTACAGGTGGGAGCCACCAAGCCCGGGCTCTGGATCCAAGTCTTTTGTCAGTTGAATGTGATGGAAATATCTTCTCCCACTTTCTTTTTTCCCTTTCTTTCTAGTATATTTTGATAAACAGAAGCCCCTAATTTTAATGTAGTCTGATGTTTTAATCTTTTCTTATATGATTGTTGCCTTTGTTTCTTATTTAATATGACTTATTTAAGATATGTTCAAAGTCATGAAGATATTCTTCCATATTATAAGGTGTTACTCTGTATTATCTTCCACAAATTCTGTTGGTTTTCCTTTCATATATCAACCAATCTCAATTCATCTGAGATTAGCTTTTGTGTATGATATGAGGAATAGATTCAACTTAAAACATTTTCACATGGATACTGATATGGTTTGACTGTGTCCCCACCCAAATCTCAACTTGAATTGTATCCACCAGAATTCCCACATTTGTGGGAGGAATCCTGGGAGAGGTAATTGAATCATGGGGTTAGTCTTTCTTGTGCTATTCTCGTGATATTAAGTCTCATGAGATCTGACGGGTTTATCGGGGGTTTCCACTTTTGCTTCTTCCTCATTTTTCTCTTGCTGCCACAATGTAAGAAGTGACTTTTGCCTCCTGCCGTAATTCTGAGGCCTCTCCAGCCATGTGGAACTGTAAGTCCAATTAAACCTCTTTTTGTTCCTAGTTTCAGGTATGTCTTTATCAGCAGTGTGAAAACAGACTAATACAGATACCTAATGACCAGTGTTGAAAAGGCTGTCCTCTTACCAATTCTCTGCAGAGCTCCCTTTTAAATAAATTACATGATGATACGTGTCTGGATTGCTGACTGCATTCTCTATTTCTTCTAATAGTTATGTGTCTATTCCTACATAAATACCATGTTATCTTATTTATTATAACTTCATAAAAAAATTGTGATAGCTACAAGAGCATTTCTTCCCACCTGGTTCTTTTTCAAGAGTATATCTTTTGTATTTTTGCATAAATGTTCGAATCAACTCATGAAGTTTCAAAAAATAGTTAGAATTTTTATTGTGGTTCCATTCAGTCTATGGACTATAGATGCATTTTCAGAGAATTGATATCCAACTCATCAGTCTTACAAGCCATCAAGATGGATGGGATTACTGCATTTATTTAAGTTTTCCTTAATGACTAATAGTGAAGTTTTAAAAATAACCTCAAAGAGCTTTTACACCTGCTCTATTATTAGAGTTATTCTGAGGTACTTGATACTTTTTTTTTTCTTTTTTCTTTTTTTGAGACAGAGTCTCACTCTGTTGCCCAGGCTGGAGTGCAGTGGCATGATCTCGGCTCACTGCAACCTCCACCTCCCAGGTTCAAGCGATTCTCCTGCGTCAGCCTTCCAAGTAGCTGGGTTACAGGCATGTGCCACCATACCTGGCTAATTTTTGGTATTTTTTGTATAGATAGGGTTTCACCATATTGGCCAGGCTGGTCTCGAACTCCTGAACTTGTGATCTGCCTGCCTCGGCTTCCCAGAGTGCTGGGATTGCAGGCATGAGCCACCGTGCCTGGCCCCAGGTACTTGATACTTTTAATGTACTTGTATTTCACTTTTGGGGGGGTGATTTTCTTATCGAACTACATTTCTTTTTTTTTTTTCTCATTAAACTTTTTTAATGGGTCTCAAAATTCTGTGACAAATTTTTGATCAAGTTGTTTCCATTAAAAAGTACTGATTTTAAAAACTAATAACTTAAAACTGCCACAAGCAAAAAAAAAAAACAAAGTGGTCCACAAAACATTCTCCTTTCCTTCTGAAGTTTTTACGATGCATTGTTATCATTAACCAGTCTTTTACTACTAAACTTAAATGGCCAATTGAAACAAACAGTTCTGAGACCATTCTTCCTCTGCCACTGATTGAGACTGAGGTGGCAGGTATTAGGGATAATATTCATTTAGCCTTCTGAGCTTTCTGGGCAGACTTGGTGACTTTGCCAGCTCCAGCAGCCTTCTTGTCCACTGCTTTGATGACACCCACGGCAACTGTCTGTCTCATATCACGAACAGCAAAGCGACCAAGAGGTGGATAGTCTGAGAAGCTCTCAACACACATGGGCTTGCCAGGAACCATATCAACGACGGCAGCATCACCAGACTTCAAGAATTTAGGGCCATCTTCCAGCTTTTTACCAGAACGGTGATCAATCTTTTCCTTCAGCTCAGCAAACTTGCAGGCAATGTGAGCTGTGTGGCAATCCAGTACAGGGGCATAGCCAGCACTGATTTGGCCTGGATGGTTCAGGATAATCACCTGAGCAGTGAAGCCAGCTGCTTCCATTGGTGGGTCGTTCTTGCTGTCACCAGCAACGTTGCCATGATGAACATCCTTGACAGACACATTCTTGACATTGAAGCCCATATTGTCCCCAGGAAGAGTTTCACTCACAGCTTCATGGTGCATTTCAACAGATTTCACTTCAGTTATAACGTTGACTGGAGCAAAGGTGACCACTATACCAGGTTTGAGAGCATCAGTCTCCACTTGGCCAACAGGAACAGTACCAATACCACCAATTTTAGAGACATCCTGGAGAGGCAGGCGCAAGGGCTTGTCAGTTGGACGAGTTGGTGGTAGGATGCAGTCCAGAGCCTCAAGCAGCATGGTCCCACTGACGTTGCCATCCTTATGGGTGACTTTCCAACCCTTGAACCAAGGCATGTTAGCACTTGGCTCCAGCATGTTGTCACCATTCCAACCAGAAATTGGCACAAATGCTACTGTGTCAGGGTTGTAGCCAATTTTCTTAATGTAAGTGCTGACTTCCTTAACGATTTCCTCATATCTCTTCTGGCTGTAGGGTGGCTCAGTGGAATCCATTTTGTTAACACCAACAATTGGTTGTTTCACACCTAGTGTGTAAGCCAGGAGGGCATGCTCTCAGGTCTGCCCGTTCTTGGAGATACCAGCTTCAAATTCACCAACACCAGCAGCGACAATCAGGACAGCACAGTCAGCCTGAGATGTCCCTGTAATCATGTTTTTGATGAAGTCGCTGTGTCCTGGGGCATCAATGATAGTCACGTCGTACTTGCTGGTCTGGAATTTCCACAAGGAGATATCAATGGTGATACCACGTTCACGCTCGGCTTTCAGTTTATCCAAGACCCAGGCATACTAGAAGGAGCCTTTCCCATCTCAGGAGCCTCCTTTTCAAATTTTTCAATGGTTCTTTTGTCGATGCCACCGCATTTGTAGATTAGATGGCCAGTAGTGGTGGACTTGCCCGAATCTACATGTCCAATGACGACAATGTTGATATGAGTCTTTTCCTTAACCATTTTGGCTTTTACGGGTAGCTTTCACAACACCTATGTTCTGGCAGCCAACCCGTTGCAAAAAAGCCAAACTACATTTCTTTTAGTTAAACTTTTTTATTTCAGATCATTGTAGACTCATGTAATTGTAAGACATAATACAAAGAGATTCCATGTATCCTTTATCCAGTTTATTCTGATGGTAACATCTTGCAAAACTAGCTTATGATATCACAGCCAATAACAATTTGCTATTAACACTGATACACTCAAGATGAAGAACACTTCTATTATCACAAGGATCCCTCTCCCATTTTACTCCCAACCTCACCTCTTCATAAATCCCTGGCAACCACTACATTCATTCATTCTATAATTTTGTCATTTCAAAATGGAAGCATACAGTATATAACCTTTAGGGATTAGCTTTTTTACCCAGCATAGTTCTCAAGATTTTCATTCAGATTGTCATGTATCAATAATTTGTTCTTTTTTCCTTAAACATGAGGTGGAATTCTCCAGCGGAACCATCTACACCTGGAGATTTCTTTTTCTGGGATTTTATTTTATTTATTTTTTTTTTTTTATTTTATTTTTTTTTTGAGACGGAGTTTCGCTCTTGTTACCCAGGCTGGAGTGCAATGGCGCGATCTCGGCTCACCGCAACCTCCGCCTCCTGGGTTCAGGCAATTCTCCTGCCTCAGCCTCCTGAGTAGCTGGGATTACAGGCACGTGCCACCATGCCCAGCTAATTTTTTGTATTTTTAGTAGAGACGGGGTTTCACCATGTTGACCAGGATGGTCTCAATCTCTTGACCTCATGATCCACCCGCCTCGGCCTCCCAAAGTGCTGGGATTACAGGCTTGAGCCACCACGCCCGGCCTTTTCTGGGATTTTAAAAATTATAATTTAAATTTACTTTATAGGGCAATTCAAAGTATCTCCTTCATATTGGGTTAGTTGTAATAGTTGGTTATTCTCAAGGAATTAGCTCATTTCATCTAAGTTGTTAAATTTATGAGCATTTATCCTTTGAAGTCTGTGGGGTGTGTAGTAATATCCTGTTTCATTCTTGATAGTGGTAATTTGTGTCTTTCTTTCTTTGCCAGTCTTACTAGAGGTTTATCTCTTTTATTGATCTTCTCAAAGAATAAACTCTTTGCTGCATTGATTTTGTCTACTTTTTTGTTTCAATTTCCTTACTTTCTACATTTTATTATTAGCTTCTTTCCTCTTGCTTTGGGTTTATTTTGCTTTTCTTTTCTACATGCTTGATGTGGAGGCTTATTGATTTGAGATTTTCCTTCTTTCTAATATATGTGTTATGCCATAAGTTTCCCTTGAAATCCTATTTTAGCTTCTTTCATGTGTTGTATTTTTATTTTCATTTGGTTCCATGTGGTTTTTTATTTCCCTTGAGTGGAGCATAGAAACATTCCTTTACAGCTCTTTCTGTCTCCCATTTATAATATAATTGTTTTAAATATTCCCTCTAAATACATTGAGGAACACATGAGAGAATGTTATAATTTTTGCTTTGACCCTTGAATGTAATTTAGATAACTCAAAGGAAGAAGGAAAGTCAATTTTATTTACCCATATTTTTGCCTACTGTATTTTTTCTTCCATCTCGATGGCCCAAGACTCCTTCTTTTATTATTTCCTTTCTGTTTAGAGAATATCCTTGAGCTGGTCTTTGAGGCCTACTGTGATAATTTTTTTTAATAGAAACAGAGTCTCAGAAAGGACACTCCATACTGTAAAACCTGCCTAATTTTCCTGAAAATGACTCTTATGAAAACTAATGCCCATGCATACTTCTACTTTTTTTTTTTTGTTTGTTTTTTTGGAGACGGAGTTTCACTCATGTTACCCAGGCTGGAGTGCAATGGCGCGATCTCGGCTCACCGCAACCTCCGCCTCCTGGGTTCAGGCAATTCTCCTGCCTCAGCCTCCTGAGTAGCTGGGATTACAGGCACGCGCCATCATGCCCAGCTAATTTTTTGTATTTTTATTATAAAGACGGGGTTTCACCATGTTGACCAGGATGGTCTCAATCTCTTGACCTCATGATCCACCCGCCTCGGCCTCCCAAAGTGCTGGGATTACAGGCTTGAGCCATCGCGCCCGGCCTGGTAAAGTATCAATGCTTTTTCATAGCTTTTAAGATTTTTTCTTTCTCTAGTTCCCAAAAGTGTGACCATAATGTGTCTCCTTGTACATTTCTTTGGGTTTATCCTGTTTAGGATTTGCTCAGCTTCCTGAATCTATAGGCTAAGCCTCTTGCCAAATTTAGAGAGTTTTCAGCCATTACTTCATGTTCTTTTTCAGCTTTGTCCACTTTCTCCTTCTCCTTCTTTCTCCTCTCCTTATGAAATGACATAGATATCATTAGTGTCTTTTGTCCTATAGGTCTCTGAGGTGCTATTCATTTTTTTCTATTTTTTTCTCTGTTATCCAGATTAAGTAATTTATATTGTTGTACTTCAAGTTCACTGATTTTTTCTTCTGTTCCCGCCATTCTGTGGTTGAACCCATCCATTGAGTGTTTTATTCTATTACTGTATTTGTCAGTTCTAAAATCTCTATCTGGTTCTTCCTTATATCTTCTATTTTCTTGATGAGGCTTTCTGTTTCTTTGTTGAGACAGTAAAGCTTTAAAAGCTTTGTCAAATAATAATAGCTTTGTCATCTCTGTGTTGCCATAATTATTATTTTTTATTCAATTTGAGATTTTCCTGGTTCTTTGTGTGATGAGTGATTTTTGGCAGAAATCTAGAAATTTTCAGTATTATGAGACTCTGATTCTTATTTAGATTTAGCCAACTCCCTGTGACATCACTGTGGAAGGAGAAGAATGGGTACCACCTAATATCTGCTAGCTTGGGATAAAAGTCTACATTCACCACTCAACCTCTATTGATACTCAAGGAGACAGGGTGGCTCCTGTAGCTGGTTGGGGTTGAGAGTTCCTATTCCTCACTAGGCTTTCACTGATACCTTCCTGGCTAGGAAGAGTAGTACCTTGTTACTTCAGTGAAGCCCTGCTTGGCTTTCACTGAAACTATACTAGCAGGTGACTGGTGAGGATGAAACTCTAAGTGCTTCACCCATCTTTGCTGGTATGTGTAGGGATGGAATCAAAGTTTTTTCTATGGTGTAATGGCTGAAGTAGAACCATAAGTTTTCTGAGTTTTCCGTCCTGCTAAGCTTATCATTTCCTGTGCCTTTGGCTAGAGAGAGCAGGCTTTTGTTAGTGATTTTTTTTTTGGTCTGTTCCCATTTACATTTCTGGGATGCCAGCCTCTCTAACCCCAGTCTGAGACTTATGAGGAAAAAAAAAAATCTGGGGAACTTTCTAGCTACAGTTTTCTCTTTGGGTCCTGAAGTTGCTAACCAGTCTGTCTTCTTGCCTCTACTCTTCAGAGTCTTCTTATGTTTTTTATATATATAATGTCCCGGATTTTTAGTTATGGTCATAAGAATAGGGAAAATGATGTCTATTTTACCTTCTAGAAGCAGATAATAGTTCATTTTGTATGTTGATTTTATATCCAGCTGTCTTGCTAGAATTTGTATTAATTTTAATAGTTAACATATAATTTATTGCATCTTCTGTTTTTTAATTTTTTTTTTTTATACAGTCTCTATCACCCAGGCTAGAGTGCAATGGTGTGACCTTGGCTCACTGCAACCTCCACCTCCCGGGTTCAAGCAATTGTCCTGCCTCAACTTCCCGAGTAGCTGAGATTACAGGCACCTACCACCACACCCGGCTACTTTTTGTATTTTTAGTAGAGACAGGGTTTCACCATGTGGCCAGGCTGGTCTCAAACTCCCAACCTCAGGAGATCCACCCACCTCGGCCTCCCAAAGTGCTGGAATTACAGATGTGAGCCGCTGCACCCATTTCATTTTAGAAGCTTTTTTCAAATATCTGATCACCCTTCGCTATTAGTTCATATTTAAAAATATAAGAACAAAAAAAGATAATGAAACTAGGTGTTTTGTGTGCAGCAAACTTATGACTGGTAGGCTTTGCTGTACATGGATCAGATGGGGACCCAGCTCTTTCAATGAGGAATTTCCAAATATCAATAGGTTGAGCACTTGTCCCTACAGCCAGTTTCTTTGGGAAAGAATCCTCTAGTCACCCATTGAGATGGTGTGATACCATTTGTTCAGTTTTGAAAGTGGAAAGAGGGAGTGGAATGAGGATCCAACTACTCTTTTAACTGTCTATTTTTTATTGTCATGCCTCACCCCTGCCATGGTTCTTGTGGATTTGCAAGTGTTTATCCACTTACCAGTGTTCCACTCAGTGATTTATAACCTCCTACACTTGGCAATCAGTTACCTCTCCTCCATTTGTTTTCCAATTTGCAAAAGTTTGTTTGCATCTCTTGGATGCTAATGTCGCTTCTTTTTGTTCTTGTGTCCTTAAATATTTCCATCTCAGCTAATGACATAATTACTCATTTTCTCACCTGCCAGAAATCAGTATTTACTCTAAATTCCTCTTCTCTCTCAACCTTCCACATCCAATTGTTCAGCAAGTCTGACTGTTATATTCTAAATATCTCCAGCATCATACTCATCAATACAACTTTAGATCTGGCCCTTATTATCTCTTCCTTGAACCATTATACAAACCACCTGGAAAATAGCTTGCCTCTAGTCCTTTCCTCTTCGGTCCATATTTTTATACATGACTACATGACTTTTCTTGTTGTAATGGAAAAGATGCCTATTCCTGTGATGGCAGGATATTCTACCCTTACTTGTCCTGTCTGACTCCTCTAGAAAGAATTAATTCTACACTTCTTTTATGTATATGGCTAATGTGGCACAGATCATTCGGTTCTATATTATTTATTTATTTTGCATTTGACTCCCACTAGACTGTGAGCTTCCTTAAGCCAGGTACTGATAATGACTTATTTAGGTTATTATCTCTAGACCCTAGCAAAGTACCTAGTAAAAGGGAAATGCTTACTTTAAGTAATAAATGAGTCATGAATCAATACATATGTGTGTCTTTTCTATAAAAGAAATATATATAGTTTCTCCCAGATAGCTAAGAAGTTAAAGTATAAGTCATATAACCCATAATCTGATTAATTTTAGTAAGCTCAAAATAGTAGTGACAAAACAAAAAAATCAGAGGCAGTCTTGTAATCTGTTCACCTTCACTTACCATTCTGGAATTCTTCATTTTTTTGCATAGATCCAAATTTCCCTCCAGTATCATATCCCTGCCTAAATAACTTCCTTTAATGTTTTGTATTTCAGGTTTGCTAAATGAATTATCTCAGACTTTGTGTGTCTAAAATAGATTTGATTTAACTTAATTTTTGAGATTTTTAAAACCAGTTATTATATTCTGAGTTGATCACTTTTTGTCTTTCAATATTTTAAGGATATTGCTCCATTTCTTTTTTTATTGCATCGTTTCTCATGAGTTTATTGCCATTATCATCCTTGTTCCTCGGTGGGTAAGGTTTTTTTTTGTTTTTGTTTTTTCCCCCCTTTTGGTTACTTTCAAGGTTTATAACCTCCTACACTCTGTAATCAGGTTATTTCTCTGAGTTTGGATTTTTGATTTGTTGGTTTTTTTTTTTTCTGATCAAATTTGGAAATTCTCAGCTATTATCTCTTCAAATTTTTCTTTTCTTCTTCTTCTATAATTATATGTATTGGACTGTTTGATACTCTCCTACAGCTCTTGGTTGCTGTATTCAGTTTTCACTTTTTTTTTTTTCATTTCTATTTCACTTTACATCATTTTTATTCACCTATGTTTAAGTTTGTTGAGTCTTTCTTCTACTGTATCCAATCTACTGATAAGACTGTTTATATGTTTATGCCTCTTTTATTTGTTTGCTTATTTTTACTTATTTATTTTTGAGACAGAGTCTCATTCTGTCATCCAGACTGGAGTACAATGGTATCATCTCTGCTCACTGCAGCCTCCACTTCCCAGGTTCAAGTGATCCTCCTGGCCTCAGCCTACCAAACAGCTGGGACAACAGGTGTACATCACCATGCCCAGCTAGTGTTCATGCCTCTTGTCTATCCATTCCACTAGATCCCATAGTACTGCTATCATAATTATTTCAAATCAGCTGCATGATTTTTCCAATATTTGGGTCACCTCTGGATCTGGTTCTGTTGATTGCTTTGTCTTTGGACAATGGATTGTCTTTTATCTGGTGTTTGTGTGTATGTGTGTTTCATATTTTTTTTTTAACTGAATGTTGGACCCTGTGATAAAGGAATAGTAGAGACTGATATAAATAGTATTTACTCTTGGAAATAGTCTTTGATATAAATAGTCTTTCCTCTGTCCAGCTGTTCATGTGGGAAGTTCAGTCAATTTTTTCGGTAGTTGAGCTGGGTTTGGGTTTTGTTTTTGCTACAATTATCTTCAGTGCAAATAATCAACTGCTATTATCTTGTTCCTAGTGTGAGTCCTGGAGCATCAGAGGAGTGTTCTCAGTGTTCCTGTTCCACTCTCATCTCTCTTTGGACTTTGTATTCTTGTGCCACGGGTGGGGATGGGGGTGTCTCTCTATGCTCTTGCCTCTGCCTCAGTGATAAGGCTGCTGTGGCAGTGCAAGTTTCTTGGTGGGGGCAAGGAAGGCTTTTTTAATATCATAGTTCAGCCTCAGTCTTAGGTTCTGTGTGCCTGGGCCTTGAGGGTGAAACTTGCTTGGCATCGCTGCCCCTCCCACATCCATGGAAGCCAGTTTCTGCCTTGTACCTGTGTGTATTCTTGGGCAAGAGAGGATTTCCCACCTCACTTCTAATGAGAGGAGATACGTTGTTTGTGTCACTGCAGATACAGGGCCTGACCAGGTTTCCTGCCCTTCTCCAGGGACATATGTTTTTTGTTTCTACTCTTCCCTCAGAAGCAGATTAACTTTGTCTAAGATTGGGGTGGGAAGGGCTTATAATCTAAGAAGGAAAAGCTCTAAAATGACTGCCATTACGTCCCTGTACTAACCAGGGACAAAAAAATACCCCCATATAGATGTTCCTGGCTATTTGACTGGTGTGTTTTGGCAAAAAGATGGTTATTAGGGCAAAACCTCAGTATTTCTTGGGATAACTCAACTCCTTTTATCCTGATCAGCCATGCTTATCAGGTAATTTCCTGGAATTATATTACTTCTCACTTTTCTTCCTTCTGGGAAGAATCTCTGTTGTATTTATTATAATAAGTCTGATGATTGGGAATTCTGGAACTTGATCACTCATAAGAGGACTGTATTTGGTTGACCTAAAGAGCTGAGCACCAGGCCCCAGATCCATGATGACCCCAGAAGAGCTGATGCTCTGTGAAAATGGAAAATACAGCTGGCCAGCAGACACCTCCCTCCCCGTACTCCCCTATATTGACTACAGTACCATATTGCGAAATACGGTATTCAGCATATTTTCAGTGTTACCCAAAGTACCATCAAAGGCTTGACAGCCTGGTTACAATACAAGCAAATAGCCTGAGAAAATCTCATTATGTCAGACTGATGGGTTCTTCTCTAGTGTCAAAATGAATATGGCAAGCACATGAGAAAAATGTATACACAGAATTATCTGTGTATGCACACATGCATATACAGAATTAATATTTATATACGTATCTCCCAACACATTTCTAAAAACTAAGATTCCGTTGGCTATGCTGGTTGCCAAGGTGATTCTTGCTGGAGTAAATACAGCTTTGCTGGTTAACTCAGACAGAGAAAGCTTCATTTAAGACACATCAGATCCTCCCTTGAGAAGCCCTCCCCTTTACTGAGGTCCCTCTTCCTGCTCACTCCTTCCCCAATGCCAGGCAGAAGCACATACTGCCAGCTGGAGAGCAGGCTCAAAGTCTGAGGAGCTCTATGTGGGAATCCTCAGTTAACACATGGAGCCCAGAAAGCAACAGGAAACAAAACAAAACAAAACAAAACAAACACAACTCAATGCTCAGCTGAATTCCAGAAGCCTACTCATTCTAACACTAGCAGATGAGTAGAACAGGAAAGCAAGTGTCATGATCCCACCCCTTCCAGTGTCCCTGGCTTCCTCTCCTGATCGTTCCAGCCTCCTCTTCTTCCCCCAACTTTTGGATCTGAAGCAGCTCTAATACTTAAGTCTGGAGACCCATTACTTCTCAGTATTTTTTTTTTTTTTGAGCCAGAGTCTCACTCTGTCACCCAGGCTGGAATGCAGTGGCACGATCTTGGCTCAACTGTAACCTCCACCTCCCAGCTTCAAGTAATTATCTGCCTCAGCCTCCTGAGTAGCTGGGATTACAGGCGCCTGCCACCATGCCTGGCTAAATTTTTGTATTTTTAGTAGAGACAGGGTTTCACCATCTTGGCCAGACTGGTCTTGAAGTCCTGACCTCGTGATTCATCCACCTCAGCCTTCCAAAGTGCTGGGATTACAGGCGTGAGCTACCATGCCCAACCTACGTCTCAGTCTTTCAACATTACAGCCTTGGAGCCAACTAAGGCTCTACTAAAACTGAAAGAAAATTTTCTAAGAGGATGAGATAAAGAGCTTTGGAAAAGCTCAATACTCCTTCCTGGAGAGACAAACAGTTCCTTAAAACAGCACAACCTGCAGAGCCAGAAACTCCCTTTAAACCCTGTTGGCCAGAACATAGGGGCAGGGCCAATAGGGCCAGTTCCCCCCACATGCTATTCCTGAGCACAATTCTTGTATCTCTTTTTATTTTTTTTATTATTATTTTTTTAAGACGGGATTCTCCATGTTGGTCAGGCTGGTCTTGGACTCCCAACCTCAGGTGATCCGCCCGCCCTGGCCTCCAAAGTGCTTGGATTACAGGCATAAGCCACTACGCCCAGCCACAATTCTTGTATCTCTAAACTCCAATTCTGTATTTTTCATTTCTCTGTCTCCCTAATATGAGAAGGAACAGAGAGACTTATATTTTGAGGTCTGGCTGGGTCTTTGGATATGCTATATATTTCTCCCCTGATGACCCCAGAGGCAACACTCAGTCTCTTTACTGGTTTTTCCAAGAAATCCACTCATGCCAAATTTGGGTGAGTTTAGTAGGATTGACTTTAGCTTTGGTGAAGTTACAGGAAGAGGATCACATCACAGAATGAGAAGCCTTCCCCCTCTTCCCAGCCCTTCCTTCCCCCTGCTGTCCTTCCTCTCTACACACAACCCCCTCCAAAATTTTCTCACTTGATTAAACGTAATAATTTCCCTCTCTCTTTGAAACCTTAATGCTAACTAACACCCAGGCTCTGGATGTTAGTTAGCACTAAGTGGTTCAAAGGAAGCTGGATACAAAACCCTGTAAAAGATTCAAAAGCAATGTTTGAAACCTACAAACAGATGTACCTGGAGAAGAGAAGTAGAAGCCTTTGTAGCAGTCTGGTAAAATAATTATAAGATGTGGTTTTGTAATTGCCACTGGGAAATTTCTTTCCTTTTCTTTTCAGAATATTTTGCTGTAACTAATCAGAAATGCCATGATAAAGTTTGGTTCCCACTTTCATTGTATTTAATTGAAAGTGCTTAATGAAAATGAGAACTTCGAGAACTTTGGGTAGGCATATGTAAGAAATGGATGGTATTCATTGGGGAAACCATAAAGTATTTGAATTTCTACTTTATTTGGAGTGCTTTTACAAATCAATTTGAAATCCTATTCATCCTGAGGGAGGACTGTTCCTTAGTTAAGGACTTGTTTATTTAAATAGCACTGTAAATATGTTTTGGTTTCTAAGCTATATTAGCAAAACTTATTTTTCAAAAATGCCCACTGTGATATGGATGTCAAAGTATATTCTTAAGTATTTTATAATGAATTTTGTAAACTTTTTCCCAGAGTCTTATTTTTTACTTGTGAAACTGAACACAATTTTTGGACAATGTTTAAACATTTCTTTTCGTACTTGAAATAAACATTTTTTAAAAACTAAAAAAAAAAAAAAAAAAAAAAAAAAAAAAAGGAAGCTGGAAAGGGAATAAGGTGTAGTTCTACCTCAAATTTACTTAAACATGTTCATCATAATGCTCAGGGAGAAAAAACCTCTTCATTAACATAATCTATTCTCTTTAGAGCATGTCATATTACAGAAAACAAAACTCTCCCCCTGATAGTAGGAGATATATACTTCTCTCAAAATGTATGGGTAACAATAGAAATCACTTTTGACTCTGGGCCCAAACAAAGAAACCACCCGAAACCTCTTGGTTAAGTCTTTTGTGGGCCTGTGTTCTCCTTGGAGAAGGTTGCTCTTCTTTTGTCAGAACTGCTGGTCTCCACTCAGCTACTTAGTAGCTAGAGCTACTTCTACCCCCTCTTTCTTCTGACCATAGCTGTTCTGCTCCTCTGGCCCTACCCAGTGGTAAAGCATGTAGCCCATGGAGCCAGTAGTGATATTCTCCTGAAGTGGGATAGGTCTCTGTCCCTCATTCAGATTTATGACTTTTATTGCTCTTGTCCTTAAACATGAATCTTGTACAATTCTTATACATTATTTGCTCTCTCAGCTTCTTAATGGCTCTTCTTTTGGAAGGATATCCCTCAGTATTGCACACAAAAATCTCTCTTTATATCAGTCTTTATTCATTGACCCAGAACCAAGTTCCACTGCCTTGACTTTAATATATATCCCAGGTGTGTGTGTGTGGTGAGGGGGACACAATATACAATACTGTTAATTCTGGCCTTCTAGGCATCTTCACACCCATCTACCTAAATGCTTATCTGTTTCTTTCTCCCAGGCTCCTTGTGCAAATAAAATTCTTTATACCCATCCTAACATTCTCAAATAGTACTGTTGAAAGAAATGTAATGTAAGTCCCTTATGTAACTTTAAGTTTTTAGTAGCCTTATTTAAATAAGGAAAAAAAACAGATAAATTAATTTTAATAATATTTAAAATTTAGTATATATATTGAAATACTATCATTTCAACAAATAATCAGTGTAAGTATTTTAATATTTTTTGCACTAAATCTTTGATACCTGATATGTGTTTTATACTTACAGTACATCTCAGTTCAGACTAGCTACATTTCAAGTAATCCACAGCCACAGTGGCTAGTTGCTGTCATATTGGACAGCACAGTTCTAGAGTTTCAAGGGTACGTGTGTAAACAGTCTGCTATGTGGAACTCTAGCAACAAACATGCAAAATATGCATAGATATATCAAGTACAAACTTCTCAGCTGAGCTTTTAAGGCCCTCTGTAATCTGTTCCACCATGCTAGCCAGTTTGATCTCCTTTCTGATACTACATACACCCTGATCATTCCTGCCTCTATATTTAGCTTTTGCTGTTCCCCTGACAAATGAGCCTCTTTCTGTTTCTTTTGCTGTTTTAACTTCTAGACCCAGCTAAAGTTCTCTCTTCTCCAGGACTACAGCAATTCCTATTGTTCTTTCTTCAGAACTTCCCTCAGTAACCTTTTAGAGGCTGTACCATAAAATTTAGCAGTTATTTGATTATATTATCTTTTTGTCATTTGCTGTTATAGAAGAATCTCTTTTCTCCACTGAAACCGAGAGCCCTTTCAGAAGAGTATCCATGTTGTATACTATACTTCTCAATCACCCACATAATCTACCCTACTGCAGAGCCCATAGTGCACACTAAAAATGCTTTTTAGTGGCTTAGTATGCTGTTATAAGTACTTTTCATGATATTTTGTTTATACCTTTTCTCTCCAGTTAGGTTGAAAACTTCTCCCAAACTAGATTCTGATTCTTTTTTATCTCCCACACCACTTAGCACAAATATCACTAGGATTTAAATATCTAAGCTTAGCTAAAATTGAAGGGCAACTGACAGACTAAGTGCTTTTGCATACTGGATCTCATTTGATTCTCAAGATTTATTGATATCATCACTTTTTTTTTTTTTAATGGATGACAAATTTATACGTTGCCCAGGCTGGCCTTGAACACCTGACCTTGCCTCCTCATGCACCAGGACAACTGGCTTGAGCCATGGCAGCTCCCAGGTATCATCATCACTTTCTAAATAATCAGCATGAAGCTCAGAGAAGTTGATTTGCCTGAGGTCACACAGCAAGGAATTGCCAGAAAGCCCAAATGATCTAACTACAAATGCAGAGCAATGCTTTCCAGATCAGTGATTACCATCCAGACCCCTGGTACATCCCACTTTACCCCCTCCAAATCAATGTGGAGCCAGGGGCTCTGTTTAGCTTGGTTTTTATAATTAATGTTTCCCAGGAGATTCTTGGGCATCCAGCTCTGCCCTGTCCAAGAACAAATATTTGGGAACTACTCTTCAGACAACGCTATGTAAAGGATATCTCCCTACTTCCTCCTGTGGGGAGGATTCCCAGGGCAAGGCATCCTTGTAAATGATATCCCCATCTGCTTCTTTTCCCTGGTTACTCCTCACTTCCACTTCAACTTGCCTGAAAAGAGAAAGGAGTACAAGAATTGTTAAATGTCTGTGAATGAACTTCAATAATAGTTGAATCTAAATATAAGCCCTCATGGTTATATTCCAAAATTCCAGTGATTATAGTTCAGAACTTTGAGCCACACATTCCCTCCCCCCTTTCACTCAGAATGCCCCACACCCATTAAAAGCAGCATTATTAAAAACAGCAGCTACTGGGCATGCTTAGAAACAACTCTTCTCAAGTAAATAACTTGGAATGTTTTTATTTTAGAATATCAAAGGGAGTCTGGACCACATTATGGCTAATTGACTACATATTTCCATGAGCAGAAATGAAGCTATATTTTAGTTATAAAGATACTAACCACAATGTCTTTAATGTTGGTTACCAGCTTTTTAAAAAGAAGAGAGAGAGAGAGAGAGAGAGAAAGCAAAAAGTGAATTGCACATTAAATTTCAGCTTAATATAAATCTTAGCTCTAGTTCTAGAATAAGGAGAAATTGGGGAATTTAGCACATGCATTTTCGCCTAAGTACAGTGATTGCAACGGTGCTGTCATAGCCCTACTCTGTGTAGATCTATCCTATCCTGATTTTTAAAATGTTCTCATGGACAATTCTGTGAGTGAGTGTGTGTGTGTGTGTGTGTGTGTGTGTGTGTGTGTTTAAGGGTGTGTTTAAGTATTATGCATCTCTTTTTCTTTTCCCTCCTTCTTTCCCTTCCTCTCTTCCCTAATGGGAGGTGGTTAAAGCAGTCTAGCTTGCTAGAAAAACAGTGAGTTCTAAAAGCTAAGCAAATGAAACTGCAGAGCCATTTCTAAAGTAAGAAACACTTACAGCAAAGTTGATCTGACTCTTTTAATGACTTGCATAATTGTTTGTTTGTTTTTTGCTACACGGTAATTAGGCTTAATAAGCATTATTTATTTTATAGCCTAACCAACCATTTTTGGGCTTAGCTAGGGGAAGGAAGTTTGAAAGAAGCATAGAGAAATGCCATTGTGACGCCTCCGCCCCTGCTGCCCCCTCATTGTTCATCCTATCTCAGAGGAGGGGCTGCAAATGGAACCACGCCTAGCACCGCATGCTCCTAGACTCATTCTCCTCTCTGTTTACTTTGCGTGAGTAAATGACTCAACTGGGGACTTCTAAAACCTCTAGACTGTGTGTGGCCTTGATTAAATGCTCTAGGAAGAAAAGGAGAGAGAAGAAAAATCCTGATTATCCAGAATTTTCGGATAATGAGTCTTTCTGGGCAGTACAATTTCTTTTTTTTTTTTTTTTTTTTTTGAGGCGGAGTTTCACTCACGTTACCCAGGCTGGAGTGCAATGGCGCGATCTCGGCTCACCGCAACCTCCGCCTCCTGGGTTCAGGCAATTCTCCTGCCTCAGCCTCCTGAGTAGCTGGGATTACAGGCACGCGCCACCATGCCCAGCTAATTTTTTGTAGTTTTAGTAGAGACGGGGTTTCACCATGTTGACCAGGATGGTCTTGATCTCTTGACCTCGTGATCCACCCGCCTCGGCCTCCCAAAGTGCTGGGATTACAGGCTTGAGCCACCGCGCCCGGCCCGGGCAGTACAATTTCTAAGATAACTGAGCATTTTTCCTTTAAGCTCCAGAATTTTAATTTTAACCATTTCAAATGGAAATCTAAATCAAATATATTATACTATTCTCTGAGTTCTTAAACAATAGACATAATTAAACATTTTCTTTACCGAGTTATAAAAAAAAAGATAGTTTATTACATTTACTTGTCATAATTAAATGATCCAAATTTATATATATGTAAGTCCTTGTAATGTTCTTTTGTTTGTTTGTTTTGTTATTTAAAGACAAGGTCTCCAGGCTAGAGTGCAGTGGCATAATCACAGCTCCCTGCAGCCTCCAAGTTCTGGGCTTAAGCAACCCTCCTGCCTCTACCCCACAAGTAGCAAGGACTATAGGCATGCACCATTTTGCCCAGCTAATTAAAACAATTTTTTTTGTAGAGACAGGGTCTCTTGCTCTGTTGCCCAGGCTGGTTTGCAATTTCTTTTACATATATATATATGAAATTTTTCTGAAAACATTTGTTTTTGTTGTCAGTATACCTACCACTAGCAATTCCATATCCCTCTTTTAAACTGCTATATTCGTAAGAACTATTAATATAAGCATGAATATTAAAATAGTCATAAAAATTAGAATAACAGGTATCCACATTGAGTGTAAAGTAGAGGTAAATAGTTTCTGAGGGAGGATCTCTGAGAGAGCAAATAGGACTTTTATGTGTCCTACTGAATTTCCTTGTTCTTGCCAACTTTCTGGAAAGAGAGATTGTCAGAAGGATGAATTCTGGAAAAGTAGGAAATTATTGTAGCAGTTCTAAGGAAACTGACTTAAAAACTCAGAAGGAGGGTGCTATGGTTTGAATGTGTCCCCCAAAATGCTTGTGTTAGAAACTTAATCCCCAATGCAACAATATTGGGAGGCGGGGCCTTATGGCAAATGTCTAAGTCATGAGGATTCCACTCTCATAAATGCATTCATGCCAATTACAAAAGGGCTTGAGACTGCAAGTTCACTCTCTTGCTCTCTCATGCATGCCCTCTTGCCATATGATGGCACAGCAAGAAGGTCCTTACTGGAAACAATTCTTCAGTCTTGATTTCCCAGCCTCAAGAACTATGAGCCAAATAAATTTCTATTGTTTATGTAGTCTGTGATATTCTTTATAGTAACACAAAATTGGCTAGGAAAGCAAGGTGAAATGTGAATCTCCCTTCATAGAATGTATGATAAAAATGATTTTAGGCTAGGTGCAGTGGTTCATGACTATAATCCCAGCACTTTCAGAGGCCAATGTCAGGGGATCACCTGAGGCCAGGAGTTTGAGACCAGCCTTAGCAACAACCAAGACCCCATCTCTACAAAAAATAAAAAAATTAGCTGGGCGTGGCAGCACATCCATGTAGTCCCAGCTACTTAGGAGGCTGAGGCGGGAGGATCACTTGTGCCCAGGAGTGCAAGGCTGCAGTAAGCTATGATTACACCACTACACACTAACCTGGGTGACACAGCAAGACCCCATCTCAAAATAAAAAAAAGAAAGATTTCATTTTTCTGATGACAAAAGTAATGCATGACAATTTAAAAAATATATTCAAATCGGCCAGGCACAGTGACTCACGCCTATAATCCCAGCACTTTGGGAGGCCGAGGCATGTGGATCACAAGGTCAAGAGATCGAGACCATCCTGGTCAACATGGTGAAACCCCATCTCTACTAAAAATACAAAAATTAGCTGGGCATGGTGGCACACGCCTGTAGTCCCAGCTACTCAGGAGGCTGTGGCAGAAGAATTGCTTGAATCCAGGAGGCGGAGGTTGCAGTGAACAGAGATCATGCCATTGCCCTCCAGCCTGAGTAACAAGAGCAAAACTCAGTCTGAAAAAAAAAAAATATATATATATATATATATATATATGCATATATATTCAAATCTTATAAATATATATGTATATAATTTGGAAAAGTCCTTCATATTCTCACCATCCCCCAACCCCAAATAACTACTTATGAAAAGTACATCAGTGCTTTTTATATTTACATACTAGCACGTTATTATGACTTTTTTAAAACATAAATTTAAGATCTATCTGTACCTTACAACATGATCTTTCAACTTTCTAATTTATCTTGAGTCTCTCATTAATTAGTTAATTTTTAGGTATTTCATTGCTTTTTTGACCACGCCTTAAGTATTCTATTAAGGATTGCATTAGTCAGGGTTATCTAGTGGGACAGAACTAATAAGATACAAGGATACATGTATATCAAGGAGAATTTATTAAATATTAACTTGTAAGATCACAAGGTCCCACAATAGGCTGTCTGCAAGCTGAGGAGTAAGCAAACCAGTCCAAACCCCAAACTGAAGAACTTGGAGTCTGATGTTTGAGGGCAAGAAGCGCCCAGCACAGGAAAAAGATGTAGGCTGGGAGGCCAGGCCAGTCTCTCTTTTTCATGTTTTTCTGCCTGCTTTATATTTTTTGGCAGCTGCTTAGATTGTGCCTACCAGATTAAGAGTGGATCTGCTTTCCCCATCCCACTGACTCAAATGTGAATCTCTTTTGATGACACCCTTACAGACACACCCAGGATCAATACTTTGTAGTCTTCAATCCAGTCAAGTTGACACTCAATATTAACTGTCACAGGATATTCATATTCCATAAGTATTAAAACAGTTCCCTACTGATGAATATTTAGATAGTATTTAGTTTTTCAACATTAAAATCAACAATGAAGTGAACATCTTTGAATATGTATTCAAAGTATTTGGGTAGAAGAAATTCTTAGATGTTGATATGGCTTGGCTGTGTCGCCACCCAAGTCTCATCTTGAATTGCAGCTCCCATAATCTTCACATGTCATGGGAGGGAACTTGTGGGAGACAATTGAATTGTGGGGGTGGGTTTTCCCATGCTGTTCTCATGATAGTAAATAAGTCTCATGAGATCTGATGATTTTATGAAGGGGAGCTCCCTGCACATGCTCTCTTGCCTGCTGCCAGGTAAGATGTGCCTTTGCTCCTCCTTCACGTTCCATCATGATTGTGAGGCTTTCCTAGCCATGTGGAACTGTCCATTAAATCTCTTTTTTTATAAATTACCCAGCCTTGGGTATTTGTTCATAGCAGTATGAAAATGGACAAATACAGATGTGGAATTTGACCGTTGAATTCACTCTTTGAGCTGTTATATAAAATACCACAACCAGGGGAGGGCAAAATGATGGAAATGTGTTCTCTCACAGTTCTGGAGGCTAGAAGTCCAAATCAAGGTGTCAGCAGGGCCATGCTCCCTCTGAAGCCTGTGGGGAAATTCTTGCTTGCCTCTCCCTAGACTCTGGTGGTTTGCTGGCAATCTTAGTTTGCAGCTGTGTAACTCCAGTCCCTACCTTCAACACCACATGGTGTCTCTTCTTCTTATAAGGACACCAGTCACATTGGATTAGGGACCAACCCCACTCCAATATCAGCTGAACTAATTACATCCACAGTGACCTTATTTCCAAATAAAGTCACATCCTGAGAACTGAGAGTTAGGACTTCAATATAGCTTTTCTGTGTGGGGAGCAGGTGAAGTAGGGGAAGGAAGGGACACAGTTTAACTCATAACATCTTTCAAAGGATAAAGGCTTTAAACATTTAATAGATGCTGCCATTTTTATTTCAAAAACATTATGCCAATGTACATTCTCATCAACAATTTATGAGTACCAATTTCTAATGGACATTGGATATTATGAATTTTCTATTATTTTCTAATCTGATAGGTAAAAATTTATAACTCATTGTTATTTTATTTTGCATTTCTTTATCAGTGAAATAGAGAAAATTTTCACTTGCTGTACTGACTACTATGAAGAACTAAAAAAAGGAAAAAACATTAAGAATTTTTCACTTGCTTTACCAATTTCTTCTGTGATTTGCCTCTAATATCCTTTGCCCAATTTTTCTATTGCACTACTCATCTTTTTCTTATTGATTTACAAGGACATTTCCTTTACTAGAGGAGTCTACAAGCTCTTTGCTTACTATATATATTGTACTTTCCTTTCCATTTGTCCTTTATTTCTGTTCTTGCTACACCGAAGCTTATTATTATTATTGTTATTATTATTATTATCATCATCATCATCATCTTTGAGACAGGGTCTCGCTCTGTTGCCCAGGATAAAGTTCAGTGGTGCAGTCTCAGCTCACTGCAACTTCCACCTCTGGATTCAAGCAATTTTTGTGCCTCAGCCTCCTGAGTAGCTGAGATTACAGGCATGCATCACCATACCCAGCTAATTTTTGTATTTTTAGTAGAGAAAAGGCTTACATGTTAGCCAGACTGGAAGCTTATTATTTTATGTGATTATCTTTCTCTTTTCAGAAACCAGGAATTTTCATGCTTAGAAAGACCTTTTCTACCTCAAGATTATAAAAATAGATGCCAATATTTTCTTCTAATACAATTATGGCTTCATTTATGCATTTAATTTTTTTATTCCATTGAATATGTGTTTTAGTAAAAGGGTCAGGTGACAATCCAGTATTCTTATTTTTTCATATGGTGATCACATGGTTGTCACAGGCTGTTTATTGATGCATTTTCCCCACAGATTGGAAATGACACCTGTATCATATCCTGGATTCTGTGTAAATTGCCATATGCTCAGAGGTCCAGTTCTGGGCCACCCTATTCTGTTTCATTGTCCTGCTAGTCTCCTGCTGAGCTGAAACCAGTGTTAGAGTTATTATAACTTTCTAATATAGCCTAATATCTCATATGACTTTTTTCCCTCCCTTACTTTTCATAGTTTTCTTGACTGTTCTAAGAAGTTTATTCCTATAGATTAAGTCTAAATATTGGCAAGTTCTTTACAAAATTTCTGCAAATATTTTTATGGAATGGCATTAAGTTCATAATTAAGAGAGAATTGGCACTTATATATTTTTTCTACTCAAAAAATGGACCTCTCTATGAATTCAAATCTTTATGTCTCTCAATATTGTGCCTTTTTCTTCATACAGCACAGGTTATATAGTTTTGTTAACTTATTCTTAAGTGTGGTGTGCGTGTGTGTGTGTGTGTGTTTTGAAACAGAGTCTTCTTCTGTCACTCAGGCTGGAGTGCTGTGGTGCCATCTCGGCTTACTGCAACCTCTGCCTTCCGGGTTCAGGTGATTCTCCTCCATCAGCCTCCCAAGTAGCTGGGGCTACAGGTATGCGCCACTACACCTGGCTAATTTCTTTTAGTTTTTAGTAGAGGTGGGGTTTCACCATGTTGGCTGGGCTGGTCTCGATCTCCTGACATTAGGTAATCCACCTTCTTTGGCCTTCCAAAGTGTTTGGATTACAGGCATGAGCCACCATGCCCAGCCTGAAGTATCTTTTAATTACTAATGGGAATAAGATCTTTTCTTCCAGTAAATTTTCTACCTGATTATTGTTCGTATGCAAGAAAGTTATGGGTTTTAAAAATACTAAATAGGTAACTGGCTACTTCCCTGAATTGCATTGTTTCTAATGGCTTTGTAGTTGTTTCTCTTGGGGTTTCAAGTGTATTGTCACATCATCTGCAGTAACTAATTTTGCCCCCTCTTCTTACAATATTTATATCTTTTATTGGTTATCTTATCTAATTTTAAAGTTTTTCCAGAAAAATGTTAGTTAATAGGAGTAATAGTGAACATGCTTGCCTTATTCCTAATTTAAGTGGAAACCTTTCCATTGTTTGTTAACTGTGATGTTGGTTTATGATTTAGAATACATCTGTCTATTGTATTATGGAAATATTCTTATATTCCTATTTCAACACAGTCATTAAGAACATAAGAACCTGGCACTTACTAGCTGTATGTAACCCACTTCCTAATATGTGACCTGAGTCAAGACTCTTAACCTTGCTAGGCTTTAGTGACCTTATCTACAGACTGAATGTGAAAGACAGTACTTCCCTCATTGTGTGATGGTGAGGACTAAATGAGAAAATGCATACAAAGCATATCAGACAGTGCCCAATATATAATAAGGGGAAAATAAATGTTAGCTCTTACTATTTTTTTTAACTATGAATAAATACTGAAATTGGTTATATTCCTTTTCTGTACCTTTGAAAGTCATCATGACTTTTCTCCTTTGACTATTAACAGGGTTAATTATGTTAATAGATTTTCTAAAATTGAATCCAACTGAAATGAATCCCACTTTGGTATTTTTAAATGAACTACTGGATTCTATTTGCTTTTTTTTTTTTTTTT
>NW_016107524.1:3019446-3036711 GCF_001604975.1 Cebus imitator
TACCCAGCCTGGACTATAGTGGTGTGCTCTCAGCTCACTGCAACCTCCACCTCCCAGGTTCAAGTGATTCTCATGCCTCAGCCTCCAGAGTAGCTGGGACTACAGGCATGTGCCACCATGCCTGGCTAATTTTTGTACTTTTAGTAGAGACGAGGTTTCACCTTTTTGGCCAGGCTGGTCTCAAACTTCTGACCTCAAGTGACCTGCCCGCCTTAGCCTCCCACAGTGCTGGGATTACAGGCATGAGCCACCATGCCTGGCTATTTCCCAAGATTTTTATTAGAGTTTTTACATTGTATTTAAAAGGAGATTACCCTGAGATACATGTATATGTGTGTGTGTGTATGACGGGTATAAGTGTGTGGTATGGACTGCGTGTGTGAAGTATTTGTGCAGTACCTGTGTGTTGGGGTGTGGGTGGTGTGGATAGAAGGTGAATGTGTGGTGTGGTATATGTGTAGTGTGTAGGTGGTATATATGTGTGAGCACATTTGTATTTGTATGTGTGATGTGTGCGTGAATTGTGTGGATGTTTGTATTTGTACAGTGTGTGTGTGTGTGTGTGTCTGGTGGGGAAACAATGCTTTGCATAGTGCATGTTACGTAAGTGTTATCTCTATAAGGTTTTGCTGCCAATGATATGTTGGCTTCCTAAAATAGGCAGGGATAATTTTTCCTTTATGCTCTGGATGAGTTAAATAGCAACAAAATCATCTCTCTCTTAAAGGTTTAAAATGAACAGCTTGTTAGATGACCTGGGCCTTGGGAACTTACAGTAGCATTATCCATTTTTTCCGTGGTTTGGGTTTTGGAAAATCTCTGCATCTATTTTGATAAGAATTTCTTTGAAAATAGTCCATTCGTTCCCATTTATTAGAGAATAGAGAAATATCTATTTTGGATATGATATCAAATAATAGCTTAGTCTAATTCCAAAACTTTTCTGACATTTAGTATGAAGAGAAAAAATAAGAACACTTGAGAAGTAATTTTGGCACCAAGAACACTACAAGGATAGCCAAGTGGGAAAGAGACTCCCTGTGAGGCTGGATCATCTGAGTAATAAAAATGGAGAAATGTGTGACTGACTTATTTACCATGACTAGATAAGTAGTAAATATTAGGTTGGTGCAAAAGTAATTGAGGTTTTTGCTATTACTTTTAACCTCAATTACTTTTGCACCAACTTAATACCTACAAAATAAATGTAATCAGTGGACTAAATTCTTCCAAATGTGGTGGCCCTTGAGGAAAATACCGAAAGCACTTTAGGGAGAGGACTGCTAGGAAGTCCTTGTGGGTCAGACGGAAGCTCTGGCAGTGGGCGCCTGCAGCTGCCGTGGAGTGGGAAACACTCACAAGAAGAGAGGGGTGGAAACTGAAGTTCCGAAAGGCTCAGGACATCTCAGGAAGAAGTGCAGGCAGGGATCAAAACGCTGCGGCAAGGGACGTCTCTGCTGGTGTGGAAGGTGCAGGTTCTGAGACTAGTGAGACTTGGGCATGTGTACCAAGCTGCAGTGACCATGGTGTCGTTCACGGCCTCTTGTCCTTACTAGAAGCTTATCCGTGTTTGTACCGACTTCCCTTCTTCTCGCCTAGACTTGAGAAGAAGGCGCTAAGTTAGCATGCTCAATTAGACGGCCTACAGGCGTGTTGCTGAACTGCAGAGGTGTACAAGCATTCTCTCCTCCAGCCTCCCCCGCCCCTTTTCCACCCCCCAAGGGTGCTGACTCCTCAGTTTCCAGATGCGGCTTCTGTGGCTGAAGTTTTCCCAGAACACAGCTCAGCTCCTGGGCTCCACACACCCGGAAGTTCTCTCTAGCCCAGTCGGCCGCTTCTTCCGTCGCCATACAGAACCTAGAAGAACGCTAAGAACAGAAGGGAAGACGAGGACCCATCGTTAACTCCCTCAAGGAGCTTCTGTCCCCTTTCAGAGGGAAGACAGACTCTCCACTCTCAATATTGACATTCTATTTCCTATTTTTATTCTGAGAGAATGTTTCTGTTCCTGGTCCTCAAAGGAAATAGATTTTATTTGGTTGGCTTTGTATTTCGGTTGGCTTTGCATTCAATTGGTACAATTAGAACTGCAAGAGACATCACACTTGAGGAATCCAGGGCCCCTAGAGGTTCAGCTGACTATGCTTAACACATAGCAGATTGTGATAGTTCATTTTATGTGTCAACTTCACTGGGCCACAGGATGCCCAGTTCTTCGGTTAAACATTACTCTGGATATGTCTGGGAGGGTCTCTGAATGGCATTAATGTTTGAATTACTTGGTAGACTCAGTAAAGCAGGTTGGATCAGTTTCATCCAATCCATTGAAGTTCTGAATTGAAGTTCTAAAAAAAAAAAAAAAAAAACCTGAGTAAGAATTATCTTTTCTGCCTGTCTTCAAGCTGGGACATTGGTCTTCTCTTGCCTTCATACTGAGATTCAGACTTGAATTTATACCATCAGCTCACCCACTTCTCAGGCCTTCAGAATCAGACTACAAACATACCATCAACTCTCCAGGGTCTCCGGCTTATTAACTGCAGATCATAGACGTCTCAGCCTGCATAATCTCGTGAGCCAAATCTTCATAGTAAATCTCTTTCTAGTTGGCTTTGTTCCGCTGAAGAACCCAGACTAATACACAAGTATTCAGTAAATGCCTGCTTACTTTGTATAAGTGACCTTTGGTAAGTCTGGGGAGCAGTTAATAGCAGAGTTCAGACCAGGATGTAGGGTTGAAGTCTCATCCACCCAGACTCCTTGCACCAGACCAACACCAATTCGCCCCTATGGAAGTGAGGCTGGACAAAGAATGATGGTGATGAAAGCGGTGGCCCTGTGGGAACCACCAGAAACTGAGCCTAAAGAGTAGGAGTAAGCCAAGGAGTCACCCAGGCCCAGTGAGTATCAGGAATTGGGGCTTTCAAGGGCCATTTGTCAGACCAGGGTAGCCCAGCAGCAGACACGAGCTAGAAACAAGAGACTGTATTCAAAGTGAAGCTTGCCTGGCTTGTCATTCCTCCTGGCTGTTGCAGGACATAGTGGCTTTCCCAGGAATGGCCTTCCCAGAATCTGAAGGCCCATCAGATGCCACATTAGACCTGCTATTTTTATCAGCTCCTCCTGATAGAATTCCACAATATCTTTGACTTTAAGGGTTGAACTTCTAGGCAGGTAGTCTCAGAATCCATCCATAGAGTAAACACCACCTGATGAACACCAAATGCCTCCTGAAGTACTTTTCAGAATGTGTCTGTGGACCACCTGTCTCAGAATTACCCAAGATGCTTGTTAAAAATGCAAATTTCTAGACCCCACCCAGAGCTACTGAATCAGTATCTCTGGGAGTGTGGCCAGGAGTCTGCATATTTAATAATGTCTCAGATGATTCTTATTTATGCACCCTGACATTTGAGCTCTACCAGATAACCCCAAAATACATACAAGTTTCCTGGAAGTGGCTAAGTGGCAATGACAAAATCTGGCCCATACTTACTCCTTTATTCATTTACTCACTTAACAAATATTTTTAAAGATTTTGTGCCCGAGGCATTGTGTTAGGTGCTGTGAAAAGTTAAATTTAACCAGTTAGTACTTATTTCTATTCAACAGTTAATCCATTCTCATGGTTTTCTAGGCAATGTGCAAGGTGCCACAGATCCAATATGATTAAGTACTAGGTTGGTGTAAAAGTAATTGCAGCATTAATTTTGCACCAGCCTAATAGTTTCTGACTATTAGTTTCTGAGCTGGGCAGGGAGGAGGACCCTCACAGAACCAATATGAGGCTGAGGCAGGAGAATCGCTTGAACCTGGGAGGTAGAGGTTGCAGTGAGCCGAGATCATGCCACTGCACTCTAGCCTGGCAACAGAGCAAGACTCTCTCTCTCTCAAAAAAAGAAAAGGCACAGAGACATAAAGATGCTGAGCATTTGTGAGGTCCAATGAGCGGTCTGGTGTGATCGGCCTGTGGGGTGCCTGCCAAGAGGAAACCAGCTGAAAATTAAGCCAGAAACACAGGCAGGTGCCAAATTGAGAAGATCCTTTAATGTTATTCTGGAGTCTGAACTTGGTCCTATGAGCCAGAAGTTCCCAAACCTGGCTGTGCAGATTCTTAAGCCCTATCCACTTCTGATCTGATTCAATCTGGGTGGGACCTACGGGTCTGTATTTTCACCAAGCTCTGCAGGCGATGCCAATGTACTGCCATGATTGGGACCCACTGAAATGAAGATTGCTAGAAGGATTTCTAGTAAAGGAAAGTCATTACCACAGTTGGACTCTGGGCAGCGGTGGGACTATCCAGTTGATTAAAGAGGCAATTAAGAAACAATTTTTTTTTGAGACTGAGTCTTGCTCTGTTGCCCAGGTTGGAGTGCAGTGCCTGATCTTGGCTCACTGCAGCCTCTGCCTCCCAGGTTCAAGCAATTTTCCTGCCTCAGCCTCCTAAGTAGCTGGGATTACAGGCATGCACCACCATGCCCGGCTAATTTTTTTATTTCTAGAAGAGACGGGGTTTCACCATGTTGACCAGGCTGGTCTTGAACTCCTGACCTTAGGTGATCTGACCACCGTGGCCTCCCAAAGTGCTCAGATTACAGGCATGAGCCACTGTGCCAGCCTTGAGAAATAGAATGTAAGGAGGCCTTCACTTTCAGCACTTGCACAATCCTGGAAGTAGGGCCTCCTTAAATTGTGTGCCCTTGGCACCTCACTTACCACACCCTATCTCAGCCCTAACTCTGGGAACAATGCAGAGGTCTGAAGGAAGAGAGGGACATTTATCAGAGCAGGCCATAAGGAGGCCAGTACAACACTCCTGGGAAAAGAGGATGATGGCTTCAGGAAAGGAGAGATGATCAGAGGGACCCTTCCAAAGTAGCACCAGCTAGATTCAGGTGATGCACGGCAGCAGTCCAGGGGGATGTGGAAGTTCTCTGGCTTAGGGACTGGAGCATTGGTGGTGGGCATCAGCAGAGCAGTGAAGTAGGTTTGGGGAGAAGATAAGGGGTTCAGTTTAGAATGTGCTGAGTTTTAAGTTCTTGTGGAAGATTCTGGGCAGAACTGTACTAACTTTTCCCATAAAGATATATTTGAGTACATCTTATTGCAAGAATCTCAACAAATGCAACAACTGGTTATTAAGTACCTACTATGTGTAAAGCCCTGTGCTAGAATGCTATGGGGGTACTGGTGGAGCACAAAAAGTGAATAAGCCACTACCTTAAGTCCCCAGGACCTCGTCTATGCAACAAGTAATTCCTGTATATATTAGTGTATATTAGATTCAATGATAAAAGTATCGAGTGTGCTGCCGGTGCCTAGAAGAAAGATTTGTAAGATTAATTCTGACCGTGGAGACTGGAGAAAGCTGCTTGGAGGTGGGATCTGCACTGGTTTCTGAATGTTGGTACAGGAGAGCAGAGTGGGCAAAGCGGATAAAAATTTGGGCAAAGCCACAGCAATTGGAAATGCAGAGGAGTAGTAGATTACTTTGCAGACCATTTATGAACAGACATTTATTCAGCACTTTATGTATGCCCAGTACAGTGGCAGTGTGGCAGCCATGAGACCTACTACAGTATGTTTTCCACCATTTCCCTGGCAATGAGGCCACTCTCACTCCAGAGGCTACTCTCGGCCAGTGACTGAGCAAGGCAGGGATTCTTGGGCAGGCCCGTTCCTAGATGATACCGTTTTGGCTGGACAGCTTTGGCTCAAAGATTCCTGGTGGCCTTGCCAAACCTTCACCAGACTGCACCGTGGTCCAGGACACACCCACCCAGTCTCCCTTCACTGTCTCCTTCCCTCAGGGTCTGATCCCAGCCTTACTGGCTCGCCTCAGTTTCTATCACACAGACTTTTCTGAGGACCCAAGCTAACTCAGTTAGGTATTATGAGGAGAATTAATAGCAAGGTGATTCTTCTTCACAGTTCTTTGCATGTGGAATTATTCCTTATATCATGTGAAGGCTATCTGTTCTAAGGAATTTAGCAGAGACGTATTTTATAAAAAGAAGATTTTTTTGAGAAAGGACAAATCACTTTGCACTTTTTTGTGTGCATATCAAAATTTCTCAGAAGAGGTACTGGTGATGTCAAAACAAGCTTGTAAGCCGGCAGTAGCCTTGGTGGGAGCGGACAATACTGGGGAAGGCAAAACCAAGCTGGGGATCTTCCTGCTGGCCTCACTGGCTCTGTGCTTTCTCAGACCGTACACTAAAGATGTTTTCTAAGGTTCTGTGATTTTCCAAAGATCACATGGAACAATGGAAACAGGTTTTGGAGCCCAGAAGGCCTTGGTTCAAATTTGCAAATGTGTCACTTTCTCTGTAACCTCCAACTTAGGTTCCTTGACCTTTCTGGGCTGCTGTTCCCTCATCTGAAAATTGTGCTACCATATGGAACTTGCATAGTTACAGGGAAAATTGGAGAGACTGTATAGAGTGCCAGCTACTCTACAACTGGGAGTTTTTGTGTTAGTTTTATCAGAAAGTTAGGCTGAGTTTAGCAGTATAAAATGAAATGGAGTCGAGATGACACCAAAGAACACTTCAGGCTAAGGATCCAGTGTTTTCTCTGTCACTGCCAACAAGAGAAATAGTTCAGGGATCCAAAGGGAAACCATCCAACAGCCAATACTAGAGATTGCACTTTTAAAATTATTTTTAACTTCAGCTATTAGAACCAGAACCTTTGCTGCCAAAGGCTTTATAGTTAGTATAGGATTTTTTTTTTTTTTTTTTTTTTAGTTAGTATAGGATCTCATGGCACACAAACCTCTGCTCTCCTGTATCAGGGTAGTCAAAATTTTGGATCAGTGGACCTAGATGGTTCCATGGCAGGTATCACTTGGCACAGAAAATGATAGACCCTCATTCTTCTGATTCCTGGCAGGGGGCAATCCCAGTTGTGTGTACCTATAAACCTCTATAGTGGGTTAAAGATGGCTGCAAATGCTTCAACACTCCTCCCATAGAGATGTGGGCTTCATTTGCCCTTCCCTTGATTCTGAGCTTGTCTACTAGAACACAGTGGAATGGAGGCTCTGCTAGTTGTAAGACTAACCTTTAAGAGAAAAGGCAGCTTCCTCCTTGTTCTTTTAGAGCCCTGAGTAGACACATGGAAAGCCAGGCTGTCCTAGAAAGATCACATGGAGAGGCCTTGAAACTACATGGAGAGAGAGAGACCAGCCAAGTCAGCCTTGCAGCCAGAGCCATTATCATGAAGGTGTCCGGAATATGAAGAAAGTCATCCTGGACCCTCCAGATCAGACCAGTTGTAGCTGAATTTCACTGAACAATCCCAGGCAACACTAGGTAGAACAAAAGAGTCACCTGACCGAGAGCTGCCAAATTTCTGACTCCCCAAATAGTGAAATATAACAAAATGGTTTTTTTAAGCCACTAAATTTGGTAGTCATTTGTTAGGTGGCAGTAGACAACCCTGAAGAAAGTGTCTGCACTTGAACCTCCCTTTGTATGGTACCCACCTAGCCCTACAGACTTGAAATGACTTGGCACACTGAACACTTTATTAGACTGAGGTTTGGCATGTCTTGGAACTTGTTGCCTGCTTATCATTTCAGGACTCCAGGTGTGTTTGTATGGGACATATTCAAAGGAATGTCCCAGCCTCAATATAGAAATTGATTAGCTCCTTCAACCGTAATTTTTTCCCCTTGATTATTGTTTTAAAATTTGGAGCAATAAGATTGTAGAGAGGAGAAAGAGAAAGGACAGAGTATGGGAAAGGGAGAAAAGAAAAATAAATAGACGAAGGGGTTCCAGGCAGTTTAGAATCTACTCAGAAAGGAAGAAATAAAATTGAAACCTTTAAATGAGAAAAGCCCGAATCCCTGCCTTCCTTTTGGAAACCCTGCTCATTGTTCCATACCAACCCCACCTTAGAGGAGGAATCAAGACAAATGGCTAACCGCTGCAGAATTCCTGTGTTCTCAGATTCGATTTAACATCACTTTCTGTTTTATATTTATTCTTTCAGTCCACAAGCATTTATTGAATTGGTATTTACTGTGGGGAAAATCTAAAAATATATGGTGTTATTGTAACATCTACTTCACCCATTTGAGACTGAAAAGAAGTTGATACCTCTTTTCATAATCAAATTAATAAAATTCCGTACCCCCGTTCCAAGGGCATTCTCCAGTCCTGGAGTGTCCTGCCTGTGATATATTCCAGAAGGCCTCAGGTACTTATCCAAATTACTTCAAAGAAAACCCATTCTGTCTGCCAAAGAAACCATTCCCCACCACCATTGTTGCAGCACACCTTCACTATAGAGCTGCTGAAAACAGTAAGTTCATCCAACTCTTTAGCCAAAAGAAGTGCTATGGGGGCACTCGGGGTTATTGTGACTACCTTGCCCCCACAGCCAGCAGTCCTGTGCAAGCCTCGTGCATTGTAAGAATCACCACTGAATGTGCATCTCACTGACAGTTTGGTGGTGGTTTCTGAGAGTTCAGGGAGGATGAGAACAACCTTCTCTCCCAATGCCCTGTCAATTTTGGGTGCTTCAGACCCAAAGATCTTCAGGGAAACATCCATGTACCTGGCAATGTTCTTCTGCCTAGGTATGCCATGGAAACCAGGTGACCAGGCAGTAGAGGCTTCATGGTAGCCACAAGCTATACCCCAAACCAGACCTCTTCCATGAGCAGGCAGATCATGTTTCCAGAGAGAAGTCCCTCCCTCCCAGGCCCAAGCCTACTTCATCTCCTTCCCTGGGATGAACCACTTGTCATCCCTATGGCCTCAACAGAAAGTCAAAAACTGTCCAACAATACATTCCCAATGTCCACGGCCACTTCAGTAAGACAAAGTGTCTTCCTCTTGGAGAGGGCGTACACAAACAGAATTAGGTAGCAACAACAGAGAAAAACGTGTGCAGTCATAGACCTTGAGAGCTAGAACAGACTCCAAAGACCACGTGGTTCAGCCTCCTCTGACAAAAACCAGAGGGCCAGAGGCTTCACCAATCTATGCAAAGCCATGCTCAGCATTTGGTAGTTTAGTCCAAGTCCTCAACCAAAGATCCTTCTAGATTTTCACAAAACTGCCTCTCTTGGCCCCCTAAATTAAACTGAAAAATACTTAAGTAATTTGGGGGCTTTACTTTTTTTTCCTGTGCCTAAGAAAACATTCCTTGTTAAGCCAAGGCAGGGTCTGACAGAGCTTGGCAGCTGGAAGTGTCTTTCTAAAACGACAAACACCACATCTCTTTTGAAAGTGAGATCAACAATTTGTGCCTCTTAAATGTGAAGAAACATATTTCTTTGTGCAAAAAAAAAAAAAAAGAACTGCAGTGAAATTGCTGAAGACAAATATTTTGGGCAAGGCAGTCAGCAAAGCAACAACTGAGTTGTTCAGAACAGTTAGTTTATTTATGTGCAAAAAAAGGGAGAAAAAATACAAGCAAATTATTTTCCATTTGCAAATATGTTCTGTGAATTTTCCCAGAAGATGAATATACAGGAACTCTGAGTTATCAGAACTGAATGCCCAATTATTTGATAAAGAGGACAGGCTGAAATAGGGCTAAAGAGGGGACAAAAATCTTTATTCACCCTATAGCAAAATCTTCCCACCACTGCTTATTATTGATGAGCTGAGTCATATATTTGAGATCACTGGCTTTGAGGTGATCTCAGTTTAAAACACACTCTCCATTTATTCACATGTATGAATGACATGAAGATGATGTAATTTTTGAAAAAAAATATTAATAGGCCTCCACTTTCATTTATTAAAGTACCGGTTGCATGTCAAGATTATAATAGTTTCTGGATGTATAAATATAAGATATGAGAACTACCTTAGAGGCTCTCGCAGTCCAAGAGGGGAGAACAGACTATAATAAACAAATGACAAGTGCAAGCGCTATCAAGGCACAGGCACGATGATGTGAGAATGATTAGACAATGAACTACCAGAGGCACCTAGAGTAAAAGTAGGGTGGGGGCTAAGAGTTAAAGAGGAAGTGCATGAGCTTAAATTTAAAGAGATCAGGACAAAACTATGTAAAAGTGGATGGAGAGGAAGAGACAAATATGAGAAATGAAAAGACACAGGTGAGCAAATGACTTGGCAATCAGTTGGATGTAGGGTTTCTGGAAGAGGGAGGCAATATGTTGATTCCCAGTGACACATCCTGACCAGATGCCTAGAGAGCCGACAGCAGTACAGGCTCCTGGGAATCATGGTCCCCTCTTGGCATCTCATGCACATAACAGAAGCAGCCAGTGCCATTATCCCAAAGAGGGTACTTTGTGCACATGGCAGAATCCAGTTCTGACTAGCCCCACCTGACAGGCTCAGCTGCTGCTGACTGATCCGTAACTCTCAGAGAGCATTCATGATACAGGATGGTCTGTGACATGTTGGAACTTCGTTCCCCAGAGCTTAGATTTTCTGCCACCTTAGCTACTCTGCTTGACAATAATGCCTTCCATTTCATACTCAATGTTTGGACTCTTAGTCTTCATTTTTTTTTTTTTTTTTTTTTTTTTTTGAGATGGAGTTTCACTCATGTTACCCAGGCTAGAGTGCAATGGCGTGATCTCGGCTCACCGCAACCTCCGCCTCCTGGGTTCAGGCAATTCTCCTGCCTCAGCCTCCTGAGTAGCTGGGATTACAGGCACGCACCACCATGCCCAGCTAATTTTTTGTATTTTTAGCAGAGATGGGGTTTCACCATGTTGACCAGGATGGTCTCGATCTCTTGACCTCGTGATCCACCTGCCTTGGCCTCCCAAAGTGCTGGGATTACAGGCTTGAGCCACCGCACCCGGCCTTCATTTTTACTTTAATACCGAGATCTCTGGTCTGACTGGCTAGGTGGTATAGTCAATAAAGTAAGGAAACTTGGAGAAAGGCTAATAAATTTTACCTTGACCTTGTGTTTTAAGTGTCCATAGGACCAAAATTCCTCCAACCAATGAATCAAATTATTTCTTTTACTTGTTGAAAGTTAGTGTACAGCTTGCCAGCCACTTTGTTTTTGTTCTTTGGCTTCAGTATCAGCTTTTTGCTGTTCTTCCTACTTTTCTTCTTACTTTACTGCTGCATCATGAGAAACAATTGCCCTCATTAACTCTTCTACTCAGCTGCACAGGTCTGGTCTAGCAGAATGCCTCACTGTATTCTCATTTTGAATTCATTCGGTTGTCTTTGTGTGTTCCCTGTACCACACCATTGCACACTTGTATGCATGTTGTCTTGTATTTCTTTTTTCTTCCTTTCTTATGTCATAACTCAAGAAACAGCTGTACATCTATGATTAATTGAAATAGGATAGGACTGATTATTAAGGCAGAAAATTCTGGAATGAGGTATGTTCACCAGAATTAGGGGAAAGAGGGCAGGCACATATACTAGGAGTCTAGACCTAGCTATAGATGTTGGGAGTTCAGTCTGCAAGCAAAGTAAAGATGTTTCAAACAGGGATGGACCAGGTTGACATTAGACCAGAGGACATAATGTGTGTAGAGTGTGGCAAGTGGAGTTCATGCCAGAATGGTATGGAGAGATGATGGCATTTCTTCTGACAAGAAAGACTCAGAGGCTGGTCCTGCAGATGCTTGCCAACATCCAAGGAAGGCCATAATGAGACACAGAGAAGATGGCAACAGCATCTGGTTACCAGAAGCCGGCTCAGGCAGAAAGCAGAATAGCCAGGGTGAGCCTGAGACCCCCTGGAGTTTCTTCAGCAGTTCTGCCTCCAGCCTACGAGCTATGGAGTAGGGGGGCAATGGTGAGAAAGGCATAAGGGGAGATAACTATGGCCGTGGGAGAGGAGTCCTCATTGTGATGAGTCCTTGAAGACAAGGATTGTTCTACCTCTCTGGCCTCCAATAGGAGTGCACGTAGTGAGTGCTTAGTAAGTACAAATTTAGTTAAGTTGAATTAAAAGGCCAGCTTCAGTTAATTATTCAAAAATCCATTATAACAGATAATTTCATGGGTTTAATATACTGCAAGGGCATAGATGGCACCCAGAAAAGGAACAGTTTCATACAATAAAAGCCTGATTGTGCAGATTACAGTGATTGACAGAAATAGCCTCACAGGCCCTGACACAGCCGATTACACACAGATGGAGACTCAGCAGCCTTCACTGGCCAAGAGTAGCACTGCTGCCCTTGCTATGACGCAACCACACTGGGCTGCAGAGGCGGCCAGTCATCAGAAACTCCCTTTACAGTTCTCATGGAATGGGAGAAAGGATCATCATTCTCTTAGCGCTTCATTCTGTTCTGGAGACTCTAGCTTGGCACCTGCCTGCTCACTAGGTATAAGTAACTAGTAACAACCCCTGCATATTCCTGAGTGTCTACTGGGAAAGTGAAGGGGAGGTCAGTTTCCTAGGATCATTCACCCAGGTGCACCATATAAAAGGCCCAGCTTCAGTGATTCCCGCATTTGTTCAGTGCATTAAAATCATGGGTCCACCCAAACCACCCATATGCTAAAGGGGACAGGGATGGGAATCTGCTGTATTTAGACTCTAGACATTCGGTCACCTACACTTGCCAGAGAAGAATACATTTCTGTGACACACATGGGAGAGATGCATAGTTTCTGCTGAGGTAAGAGTTGCCACCAGCCACCCCAGATGGACACAATGTATACTTGCACAAAAGTTTTTTTCTGGACAGACATAAAGAGAAACCAATACTGCCTGAAGCAAAACTGTAAAACTGAGAAGTCAGTGAAATTTGCCTTGGGTGTCTCCAACCCCTCCTGTTTCCCCTCAGTGACCAAACCCTGGCCTCCCCTCCCCTCTGTTCCCTGCTCCTTCCTCGTTCTGGATACCTTCCTAAAGTCTTAGAACACACACACACACACACACACGCACACGCACAAGCACACACACACACACACACACACACACACACGGGATCTGATCACATCATTATACACATTACAGTGGTAACTGCCCCAAGTATTTTTATTTAAAACCTTTCATTATGGAATAAAATGGTTTCTTAGGTCTTTCCTGGAAGGAATTTTTAGGCAATATTAAACAGGTAGAATTTTTTTTTTTTGCTTTTGGGGATTACAATTTGTTTTTTCTTTTTACAAACAGGAGAGTGGCTGGGTGCAGTGGCTCAAGCCTGTAATCCTAGCACTTTGGGAGACAGTAGGTGGGTTACCTGAGGTCAGGGGTTCAAGACCAGCCTGGTCAACATGGTAAAACCCCATCTCTGCTAAAAATACAAAACTAGCTGGGCATGGTGATGCACACGTGTAGTCCCAGCTACTCAGGAGGCTGAAGCAGGAGAATCTGTTGAATCCAGGAGGCGAAGTTTACAGCAAGCCAAGATCACGCCACTGTACTCCATCCTGGGCAACAGAGCAAGACTCCATCTCAAAAAAAAAAAAAGTGGGAGAATCTTTTCTGGTTTCTAGCAATTATACTGTACTATATCAAAGGCTGGCTGGCCTCAAATATCAATAAATTACTGAAAGTTTGCTTTAGATGTGTTAGATGCTGGTTAGTTACTTTAGAAGGGGCTTGGATGTATCAGGTGCTAAGAAGCTACTTCAGAAGGGGTATCCTGGATTTCTCCCCTCCTCCAACCTTTACCCCCTACACCTATTTCCCTGCTAAAGAGAACACCTCACATTGACAAGACTCTATGAAGTACTGAGATATTTTTATGTGTTATCTAATTTAACCCTCCCAAGAGTTCAATGAGAGAAGATTATAATTATCCTAATTAAAAGTAATTCCATTTACTGCTTTCCCTAGAAACGCCATTGCCTTGGCTCAGTGACATTATACTCTCCAGGTTTTCCTCCTCCTCTCTCACTGCTCCTTGTCAGGACTTTTGCTGGCTCCATTTCTCCCTGCACCTTAGATACTGAGGTTCCTTAGGACATGCCCTGGAATTGTGCTTCACGAATCTGAGGCCATCTCATTCATCCAGGAACTTTCATTGCAGCATGCATGTCTAGACTCACAGTGACCTTCTGAGCCCAGCCCTCTCTCGGCGCTCCAGGCATTTGCAACACTTGTGCTTGGATATCTCACAGGTCCCTGAAACACCATATGTCTAAAGCCAAATGCGTACTCTACCCCCACCACCCACCACTCACCATTGCCACTGAAACATCTGACTCTTGTTCCTTGATTCCTCAGTCCCTAGCCTACAGTCAATGGTCAGGCCCTGTCTGCTGTTCCCCTCCTCATGGCCTCTCACCTCCACTGCTACCATCACCTCCTCACTAGGTCTCCTGCAGTGTTCCCTAAATGGGCCGGCCACATCCACTGTATCCTTCTTTAACCCACTCTCTGTAGTATAACCTGAGAAGTTTTTATAAAATACCAATCTCATCAAGCCATACCACTGCTATAATAGTCAATAGTTGGCCACAGCCCTATAGATATGGCTCTCCAGCTTTAATATGGCCTCTGAGACTCAGGGTGGTATGAGTCCCTACCCAGCTTTCCAGCCTTATCTCACCCCCCAGTCTCTTTCATCAATACTCCTGCTTCTCTGGCTTCCTTTCAACTTCTTGGAAGTTCAAGTGTCTTGGTACCTCATGAACTTTGCATCATCTTTTCTTCTCATCCAGCTAACTCTTAATCATCCTCAGAATCTCAACTTAAATGTCACTTCCTCAAGAAGATCTTCCCTAATTCTTTAGATAGGGCAAACTCCCTTTGGGATGTGCTCTGATGACAAATAATCCTCATCACAATGAAAATGACTTGTTTAATGTCTGTCTGCTTATCCAGACTGTAAGTGCCCCAAGAGTGAATTTTTTTCAGCACTCTATCTTCAGTATCCAGTGCAATGTCTAACACATGCTTTGTTTTTTGTTGAATTAAGTGGTTTGTCTAAGCCATGTTGGAAATGTCAAAGTAAAGACTTGAGCCCCAATCTGTGTGTCTCCAGAGGCCATTTTTCCCTATACCTTTTTCCATCACTGTGTATCCCCCTCCTCCCACCACTTCTTAGATGCCCTGGAATGCTAGTCATGTGATCATCCCTTAGAGGAGGTAAATCTCAGCCTCTTGGTTCCGAATACCCTACATCAATCCTCAAGCATCCCTGGTGAATGTGCAGACCAGGGAGCAGCTACTCAAGGGCCCCCTAGTGTGGTGGGATATGTGTTTGTTCTACTGTATGTCCACAAATTATTTATATTCCCCTCTGTGAGAAATGGAGCTGAAGCCCCTTCCCCTGAGTGTGGACAGGATTTCGTGACTCACTTCTAAGGAGTAGTTTTGGCACAAGTAACCCTCTGTAACTTCTGAGACTAGATCGTAAGGACATAGCGGCTTCCACTTTGCTCTTGAAATGGGAGAGTTCCTTGGACCCCACCTCTTTGACGTGCAGATACTTCTCTCCCTCTCTGCTGCGCTGCTCTGCTCTTCTGCCAGTGGAGTTTGAGGTTTTTATGGGTACAGGATGGGAAGTGTGGTGGCCAGGATGGTTTAGGAAAAGGCAACATTCAAGCAGGAAAACAGGGATATAAGTGATTTGGGCCACAGTCTCAGGTTTTTTGGCTTAAGGGTGGGGCTTCACCAGGGACTCCACCTTTTTCTGCCAAGAATTTCTCTGCCTCCTGTACCTGTCACTCTCACTGGAATCACCTCACTCTGGGAAAGTCAGCAGCCACGTCATGAGGACAGTTAAGTAGCCCTATGAAGAGAAAACCACATGGTGAGAAACAGGGGTGGCTCCTACCAACAGCCAGCCAGACGCTGAGGCCTTCTAGCAATGAGCCATGTGAGTAAGCCATCTCAGAATGACATCTTCTAGCCCAGTTAAGCCTTCAAATGACCACAGCCACACTGACATCTTGACTGCAATCTTATGAAAGGCTCTGGGCCACAGCTACCCTGCTAGGGTGCTTCCAAATTCCCAACACACAGAAACTATCAAATAATGCTTGTTGTTTTAAGCTGCTAAGTTTTGGGGGGTAATTTGTTATGCAGCAGTAAATAACTAATACAAAATAAAAAAGAGAGAAATAGTGAGATCACACCAAATATGATCATAGGGGCAGCTTTTCAGAACAGACGAAAAGAACAGCTACTGTGTTGAAACCCTTTATCTTTTTATGAATGTGATTATAGGCACATGACAATGCTGAGGTGGGAAGAGGGGTACCAGGGCAGAAGGGAGCATGAATTAGAAATGAGCACCCAAATATGAGCCCCAGACAACCTAAGGCCAGTAACAGAAGAGTGGAGGTGGCTGGGTGTGGTGGCTCATGCCTCTAATCCCAGCAGTTTGGGAGGCCAAGGTGGGTGGATCATCGGAAGTCAGGAGTTCAAGACCAGCCTAACCAACATGGTGAAACCTGGTCTGTACTAAAAATACAAAATTAGCCAGGCATGGTGGTACATGCCTGTAATCCCAGCTACTCTGGAGGTTGAGTCTGGAGGTTGAGTCACAACTTAAATACAGAAGGATATCTAAAAGTGGGAGCCAGAAGACCAAACTGCTACAGTATTGGAAATATCTCTGAGATCACAGCAGGAACAGAGGATGTAGAAATGGGATTACACTGTGGGCCTTTTGCCCCAGCTGGCTGAATTTCCACATACTCCATATATGAAGTTTTCTTCTCCTAAAGCATGGTGGAATGGATCCCCTCAACTGAGTGATGGCTAATAACACTCACAGCTGCCAGCTCACTCTGGAAAACTGGCCTGCAATCACCCACCTCCCCCATAGCAGACCTGGGTCAATGATTAACTGTCAGAGGGGTGTGAAGAGCTGGTGCCTTTGCCCTGAGGTGGAACTAACGTTGGTGCAATTTATGCTACAGAGCTTCTCATAGAATTAGACTTAAGGTAATTTCCAGCTGAGACCATGTTCTTTCCCTTCTCCTTCCAGCTCGCCTCACTCCTCTTTCTCAAGAGTGCTCCTGCAAGAAGTCAGTTGAACAAGAACCATTTTAGGAGATGGTTCTATAACACAACTTAAAGGCATCCCATAGTTTCTGATATTTGTATGTCAGTGTGTATTGTTTGTGTATCTCTGCATGTTTGTGTGATTGTGATGATGATGATGATGTAAAAATATTTAAAAAGAGAAAACAATAAAAATTAATCTCGCTTAAAGAATCCATTAATCAATTAAGTGAGAAGGCAAAACCTAGCGATTTGGTTAAGTGGTTTAAAAGAAATACGCATTAGTAATTTCTCTACATATTTGTTGTAGAACACCTTTTCCCAGAATCTCCTTCCCTGTATGCATCTGTGTTAGAGGTATTCAAAAGAAAA
>NW_016107524.1:3036991-3055354 GCF_001604975.1 Cebus imitator
ATGTTGACCAGGATGGTCTTGATCTCTTGACCTCGTGATCCACCCGCCTCGGCCTCCCAAAGTGCTGGGATTACAGGCTTGAGCCACCGCGCCCGGCCTTCAAAAGAAAAATTTACAAAAGACTTAGAAGGCAGAAATGAAGCAGGACTACCAGTATCTAAAGGTTGCTGTGGTTAGCTGCAATGAGAGACAGATATGCAGAGGTGCCAATATGTTCTAGGTCAGCCTGGCTCTTTCCACTCTGTATCTAACTCTTCTTCCCAATTGCTGGATCTGCTGACTGACAGTGACCCCACACCCACTGTCAGATGCAAAGACAATAGCTCACCATGGATTTCTCCACCAGGCCTCCTTCATGGTCCTCTAGCATCTGGATGTGCCTGGCTTCCCCAATTCCCTAGCAGGCTCTGACTTGCCCAGTCATGCCAATGTGTCAGGAGGGCTGATTAGTGATTTTCTCTCATCCTCCAACTCCCTTTTTTGGGCTTTATATCCTGAAATTTCCCCATAATTGTGAAGGATCTTGTTTTTATAATAAATCCTTTATTCCATAATACTTAAGGTGGTTGGCTTCCCTGATTATACTCTGATACCCTGATATACTCATGCACTGATTACATTTCATTGCCATTCTGTATGGTAACCATCATACATTTCATTAAATTGGTGTAACATTAATTTTGATGTTATTTTTCACTAGAAACAGTCAGCTCCCTAGAGATATGTATGATATTGAGAGCTTGCTACTCTTTTAGTATGGTCACATGAGGAAAACTTTACAAAATTAGGGGAGCATTGAATAAACATTGAAATGCTAACAGGCATTGGCAATGAAAAGACAATGGAGGATTTTCATTTAGGTCATATTTCCCATTCATCATTCTGATTACGATGTGAAAAACAAATTATAGACAGGTTAAGAATGGAAATGGGGAAACCAATTAGTAGGATATTGCAGCAGTCCAGGCAGGAGATAATGGTAGGCTGGACTAAGATGGTGGCAATAGAGTGGGAGTGAGGAATCTTTGTCTGCCAGAAGACAGCCTAGACACAAATAACCATCTCAAAGGTAACAAAAGCATCTGTCTCTGAACCATCATAGAAGAACTGGGACATTTTACCTCCTGGATCCCCTCCCTTCCCTTGTAGAAATTCCAAACATCTTATATGTTGTTTAGCTTTAACTTATTTTGCTAGCACTACTTAATTTCTTTTTTTTTCAACAATGCTTAACATGCTTCTCACTACCTAGTTACTATTTTAAGTGCTTTTCAAAGGTTGGCTCATTTAATCCTTATTGTAGCCACTGTGCCATTTTCCTGGTGTCTTCAGCTGGCAGCAAAAACTTCTGTCACCACTGCCATTGCTGCTTCTATCACAGCTATTGGTCTGGCTGATGCAATTTGCTTCTATTCCTGTGGCGGCTATTAGTCTCTCAGACATAAGAAGGAATATCAGTTGGGTTTCATGATTGCAAGCAACAGAAATGAATTCAGGTTATTTTAAGCTGCAAATAAATTTATCAGTAAAATATCAGATACCACCACCCAGCCCTTTGAGTATTCAATATTCACATATACCATGCTCCTTTGTTTTTATACTTTTACACATACACACCCGCCACTAAATATAATGCAGCTTTTCTTCATAATAACCAAAAATGTTGTCACATCCTTGCCAAAATGAGACAATCCACAGTTTCATCAGACACTGCATACAGGGTTTTTGGGTAATTTAACTTCTTCTTTGGTTCAATACAATCCCATGTTGATGTTCTACAATCTAGGGACTAAATTTTGAAGTTAAACACCACAGATACATCTATATAGAACAGTGGTAAGAAGAGAGATGAAAGAAGTGGGAATTTGTTTTAAACACAACAACTAAAGAAGTATGGATAGAGGCTTCAGTGAATTTTCAAAGATACTCAAACCTTATATTTATCCCATCCCACATCCTCTTCTTACAATGTTATTGTCCCTCCTCCCACTAATAGATGTAATCTAGGTTTCCACTTCTTTAATCTGGGTGGGAGTTTATGACTCCTCCAACCAATGAAGTATAAGCAAAGTGATGCTATGTGACTTCCAAGACTAAGTAATAAGAAGGATGGTTTCTCTCTCTCTGTCTCTTTCTCTCTCTCTCTCTCTCTCCCTCCCTTTCTCCTCTCCACATGCCCTCAGAACCCAGCTAGCCAAGAGAGAGCATCAATTGCCAGGCATATGAGTGAAGAAACCTTCAGATTATTCCAGAAGCCAGCCTTCATGTTCTACAGCTGAGGCCTCATTTGTTAGGGAACAGAGAAGCCTTTCCCACTTTTCTCTATCTTAATTTTTTACCCACAAAAGCCATGAGAAGTACATAATTACTTTTTCTTTAATCCATTAAATTTTGGGGTAATTTGATATGCAAGAATAGTTACAAATACACAGTCTTATAAGCATGATTTCATCAATAGAGGAAACCAGAATAATGTCCTGAGAGATAATGAGATGGTCAAGGTTCGGTGTAGCAAATATGTTGCAGTGACAAAGGTTTATATATAGCTGAATTAGGATACCAGTGTTGTACTGTTGTCATTGCCAAGCAAAAGCACCTTGTCTAAGGTGTTCCATTTGTTGGGCTGGGAGGAAAAATGAAAGCGTTTAACATATTATTAGCTGTGCTCCAGCTATCAGTGGTATTGATCTGCTCCTGGATTTGGAACAAAAGTAGCAGTGGGAAATACCAGCTGATTAAGTTTATGGCAGTCCACTTTCAACACTCAACCATGTTCTTCACTGGCTAAATGGAAAATAAAGTAGGAATATAGTAGGAGTTGCCACATCTGTATCTTTCACCTTTGAGGATGGCCCTGATTTCTGATATTTCCCTCAGAAATGTATTCATCTGTCTATTCAATAAATACTTATTAAGCATTTATTATATGCCAGTCATTGTTCTAGGAGCTGGGAACAGAGCAATAAACAGGGCAAACAAAATATCAAACCAAGGAGATTGCATTCTAGGGGGGAAACAGACCATCTACAAACAACAAATTGTACAATCTATGGCCAGGTGTGATAGGTACCATGAGGTAATACTGCTTTTCTATAAGTATTTTGCTGATGAGATGCTCCAAGAACTTATACTTGGCCCTTCCTATTATAGTAGTCCATACTCAAGGAGTCAATTTAAGGATTCTTCTAGTTGCTGAGGTTATCTCGTTCTGTCTGTATTCTGTCTGTCTTAGGTAAGGAGAGATAACCATGAGATGAGGGTTTGGGCTCTCACATGACCTATTATGAAGGCACTGGGTCAAAATTCCACTTAATACCTCTTCCTCATAAGCATTGATACTAATGTGGTTCTGGACTCCAAAAAATTAGTGTAAGTCTATGGTCGTTGTTGAAATGCCCCTAAATGTTTTGAATGTTTCCTTTACTCTCAATCACACTTACCCGATAAGTGGCTTCAGATCTCTTGGAGAAGACCGACAAGGAAGATTCACAGTATGTTCTTGTGATGTGGGTATAAACTCCTTCCTAAGGCATAGTGAGCCACTCTGTCAGAGGTGTGTGAACCAGAACAGCTCCATCTTCAATAGGAGCTGGCTAAAATAAGGCTGAAACCTACTGGGCTGCATTCTTAGATGGTTAAGGCATTCTAAGTGACAGGATGAGACTGACATTTCGGCACAAGATACAGTCATAAAGGCCTTGCTGATAAAACAGGCTACAGTAAAAAAAGCTGGCTAAAACCCACCAAAACCAAGATGGCAAACAGAGTGACCTCTGGTCGTCCTCCCTGCTGCACTCCCACCAGCACTATGACAGTTTACAAACACCATGGCAACACCAGGATTATTCTATATGGTCTAAAAAGGAGAGGCATGAATACTCCACCCTTGTTTAGCATATTATCAAGAAATAACCATAAAAATGGGCAACCAGCAGCCCTCTGAGCTTCTCTGTCTATGGAGTAGCCATTCTTTTATTCCTTTCCTTTCTTAATAAACTTGCTTTCACTTTATGGACTCATCCTGCATTCTTTCTTGCGTGAGATCCAAGAACCCTTTCTTGGGGTTCAGATCAGGACCCCTTTCCTGTAACAACACCTTCAATGAAAGAGTTCTGTATTGTGAATTGAAAACCAAAAATAATTCTAAGGCTCCCTACCCCCAACCATCTGAATGGACTTCCTCCTCAGCCAGCGTGCTCTAAAATTTAACCTGAAAGACTGGTTCAGGTCATGACGCGAAGTGAGGGTCCGCCCTTATATACCCTCCAGCATTAACATCAACACAGACCTTAAGTCTGATAAGAAACATTCAGTTTATTCTCTCTGAAACCTGCTATCTGGAGGCTTCATCTGTATGATAGAAGTTTGGTCTCCACAGCCTCTTATCATAACCTAGACAATTCCTTTCTATGGATAATAACTCAACCAATTGCCAATCAGAAAACTTTTAAATCTACTTATAACCTGGAAGCTTGGAGTTATCCTGTCTTTCTGGACTGAACCAATGTATGTCTTAAATGTATTTGATTGGTGGCTTATGTCTCCCTAAAATGTATAAAGCCAGGCTGCACCCCGACCAACTTGGGCACATGTTCTCAGGATCTCCTGAGGGCTGTGTCACCAGCCATAGTTACTCACACTTGGCTCAGAATAACTCTCTTCAAATATTTTACAGAGTTTGACCCTTTTCATCCACCGAATTCACCAAGGTAGAAATTGGGTGAAATGCTGTCACTTAATTTGGGAGTAATGAAAATTAGATCTTATTCACCAGACCTATCTTATAAAAAATTGCAAATCAAGTAGGGCTTTGGTAGGCTGCCCCTGTCTTTCAATCCCAGAAATCCCATGAAGAATGAACCAACATCAAAGATCTCTTTAGAGCAGATCATTCTGATTAGCATCTGGCCCAGAGCCTACTCAGGAGCCTCAGTTTGTCTCTAGCAATTAATTCCAGGACTTGGCCTGTGCCATCCCCCACACCGTTCCATCCTCATCCTTGGTTGATTTAACTTCAATCATTATCTTATATACACTAATTATCTTTACCTATACTACTAATTACTTACTACTAATTAACTTAACCTAGGACAGAAGCCAGAATTTACTAAAGTTCTTGCAAAGAGCTGCAATAACATTGTAAGGAAAAAGCTTTTCTCCAGTTTCTCATCAAATGAACACCTCTCTGCAAGGAACATCACATACTTTTAATCACTCTACCAATTCAACTTTTAAGGCTTTGCTTTAAATTCATGTCAAGGTCATCAAATGAAATTCTGAAGAGCTATCTTGAACATTTTGTAATAATCTATTCTGACTAGAAAGGAGTTTAAGGACCTTTTTAAATTCTTGCAAACACCATTCTCATTTTATTATTTGAGTGAATGTGCCTGGGGCGAACTTCCCTAGTTTAAAAAAAAAAAATCCCTAGCAGATCCTTCGAGGCAATCTGTTTCTTTCCTGCACTGGGTCTCCATTTTTTACAAGGTTACCCATCACTCCTGCCCCATCTTTAGAATGTGTTTGCTCTTGGTCTTTCCTAAAGAAATGTCTTATTCAGCATTTATTGCCTCTTCCATTCCAGTGGTGGGGAAATGTACTGGCCATACGGAAAGAGAGATCAGTAATTTCTGGTGCTTAATGTATAATACATTTAAGACGGGCTCAAGATTTAGATGAATTAGCCAGCTTGGGGTTAATAACTGTGAAGTCGAAAGTGGTTTCATCAGATTGCATTTGAATTTCTAATTCCAGCCCTTCTCTTTCTCCCTGCTTCTCCATTCTCAAATGGCAAGGCTGAGAGAATCCCCAATGCATCCCATCTCTTCAGACCCGACAAACATCATTCAGAGGAATTATCCTTGAGTCTCCCATCACAATTCCATCCATTTGGAAAAGGGCACAGAGTTCAGGAAGTAGCTTCAACATGGGCCTGAGCCTTTCTCCAACATTTCCAAACATTTATATTTCTTTTGTGGCTTCCTCTCTATTTTGCCCTTTTATCTTAGCTATTGCTGAAGGTTGCACCTGACCCCAAATTCATTGCCCTTCACCAGGATGACTTACTGAGAGCTGCTTTGAGAAGCAGCACCGCAGAGTGGAAAGAGTGGATTTGGGGGCTATAGCTGCACTCAAACCCTGGCTCTGCATTTACTGGCTCTGTGACTTTGACCACATCTCTTGCCTCTGAGAACACCAGTTTCCTCATCTGGAAATGAAGTGCATCAGTCCTGTGTCAGAGAGTTATTATCAGAATTAGAAAAAAAAAAAAAATATATATATATATATATATATATATGAATTCAAAGGGATCTCTGAAGAGATAATTCTGACCTTCCAACCACAGGAACACATTTATTACTGGGTCTGACCTTGTTTTGCTTTTACCCTTCCTAGTTTCAGCTGGGCCTCAAAAGCAAAAAGGCCAAGATCCAACAAGAAAATCTGTTTCTGCTGTATTCTCTTGGCTGCCTAAGAGGACTCTTTTGGCAGGCTTTCTGGTGATTTGTCCAAGCCTGGGGCTGTCTTTCCTGGAGTTTCCATCACCTTGTTTAGAGGAGAAGAAACTCTAAGCATCGTTGTACAGTGCCTGAGAGGCAGTTACTCTCTTTCTTAATCTGAAGTCCTTCAGTTCTTTCTTTCCCTCTTTTTCTCCCAAAGAGACTAATCTACACACTGTGGGACGTAGAATAATATTTCTTATAAGGATTAACAATAATAATAGCGGCCTTTATTTATTACCTGCTTATTATTGTCAGATGTGAGAGACCAAACACATTATATATTATCTCAATTATTAATTCAATAGGAATGGCAAATACTAATATGGTATAAAAACATTAAAAGGGATAAAAATGGGTATTTCATATTGATAAAATGTACAGTCCACCAAGAAATGATATTAGTCATGAACTTCCATGCACCTACCAATATAGTTTCAAAAACATATGAAAAGTTTCTAGCATTTTACAGGGAGAAATTGACAGAATGACATTCATGTTAGAAGTTAACACAATTCTCTATAACAGATATAAAATACCCAAAATTAACTAAGTATAGCAAGAGTTAATATAACATGGTAACAAGTTATACAGAACTTTGCACTCTGCGGAGATTATACATTGTTCAGAAACATATGTGCAAAGAGTTACAACTAACCATGTATTAGGCCATAAAGAAAATGTTCATAAACTCCAAAAAGCAGCTTCAAAATAAGTGTATCTATTGAACAAAATGCAATAAAACTTAGAAATTAAAGAGGATAGCAAAAAAAAAAAAAAATCAATCTACTTAGAACATTTAAATGCCTTTTCATAAATGTTTATTACATGTATCAGTCAGAGTTTTAGCAAAGACAATGACCCCTTAAGAAATATATAAATGTGTTATAGAGATTTTACCTTATGCAGTTGTGGTTGCTGGTTAAATACCAGTCTCTGTAAGGCTATTGTCATTGCATCTGATGCTGGAGCTGGAAGTCCTCAGGGCAGGCCGTCAAGATGTAAAGTAGGAAGAGCAAGAACAAGCTGGAACCCATAAGCACAAGCTTGAGCCAATGGGACAGGCAAAAACTTGTGTTTATTCTTGTTGCCTCTGACCTTGGTCATAAAGAAGCCCGGGCTCTTTGTCATGAAACTAAGCGTGCGCGCGCACACAAACACACACACACACACACACACACACACACACACACACACACACACACACACACACACACACACACACACACACACACACACACACACACTCTCCTGGCCCAGGAGTCAGAGAAGCTGAAGGAGGATCCAGGGGAAAATGGAGCAATTCCAGTCCTGGCTACTGCCTCACATCAACAAGGAAACAGACAAGGTATGTGAGTTTCAAAATGGCTATTGCTTCATTTACAGTCTCCAAATCGCCCAAGGGAATCTCTCTTGAAATACAGCCTAACTGGAAACATTCAAGAAAGGGAACTCTGGGAAATGTAGTTCAGCCTAGTCAAGGCTACACATTACAAAGCCACCTTAGTCTATCCTTTACCAAGTTTGCAGTCATACATACAGCTAGTGCTCCACTTATGACCACGATTGGTTCTGACAGACCGGTCGTAACACGATTTGGTCGTAAGTTGAGTAGGCTATATGTACAGTACTGTGAAATGATGTTATAAAAATCTTTAAGTCATATTTTATCATAATTTTCTTTCATTATTGTTATATATCATAATTTTCTTTGTTCATTTTATGCCATTTTTATCATCTCTACACCATTTTGTTTCTTATTTTTACATTCATCAGTTTCAAGTAAAACACTGCATTACCAGTACAACTGGTTTAATATTTGCAAAACATACAAAATCATAAAATACAGGTGCATACAAAAATACACAATACAGGTGTAAAAAATACCATAGGAAACATTTTCCCAATTGCAAAACATATCAAAATATATAAACATGTACGAAACATTTTATTGGCCGCTGGTGCTTGGCTGCGGATCGTTGATGTCGTCATCTGAGGCAGCAGTTGGGGTTACCGGAGTTGTCTTTTTCATAAACATGGTGAGCTTTGTCTGAATTGTATGTTTCTTTTTTTCTTCATAAATTTCACGATACGGACGAAACACATCGTGCTCCATCCGTTCAATCCTTGCAAATCGTTCGATGTTTGGGTCCATTGCTTCAAAATGTATAAGAAGTTTATTGGGAGGGGTTCAATGAAAAACATCCAAGACACAAAAGCACAAATTGCTGTACCGAGTCTGGGATAACAGTTGAAATGGTGCACGCGGAGATGGTAGTGCTGCTGGAAGCTGGTCCGCACTGTCGTACGCCCAGCTGGGCAATGTTTGCGCTGCCAGATGCGGAGCAGTCGTGGCTAGCGATTGTGGTCATAAAGTCAAATGGTCATAAGTTGCATGGGTTGTAAGTCGATCAATACCTGTATCTCCATATTTAACCTCCAAATAAAGAAAATAATAAAGTCATGTTTCTGCCTAACATAATACAGTTATCACCATGCAACCAAAATTATGGTCACTTAGGGGTCAGAGACTTTTTCTTAAAGAGCCAGATAGCAGATATTTTAAGTTTTATAGGTCACATGGTTTCTTTTGCAACTATTCGATGCTAGTATTGTATCATGAAAGCAGCCATAGAAAGTGCGTAAGTGAATGAACATGACTGTGTTCCAATAAAAACTTATTTATAAAAATAGATGACCAACCCATGAGCCATAGTTTATTGAACCCTGTGTTAATTCTTTTACCAAAAGAGAATAAAAAGTCCTCTTTTTGATTTGTGTAATCTTTTATTCTTCTCCTAATTGATTCATATGTCACCTTTTGATATTTTATAACTTAAGTATTGAGATATAAAGTTAGCATATGTTATATTAGATAAGGAGATGAGAAGGAAGGAAGAAAATAATATTTGGTTAATATATACATAATATGCACATCAAAGTAAGTATTCATACCTTTTTTTTTTCTGAGACAGAGTCTCACTCTGTCACCTAGGCTGGAGTGCAGTAGTGCGATCTCAGCTCACTGCAATCTCCGCCTCCCTCCTGAATTCAAGCAATTCTCCTGCCTCAGCCTCCTGAGGGTGTGCATCACCACACCCGGCTAATTTTTTGTATTTTTAGTAGAGACAGGATTTTGCCATGTTGGCCAGGATCGTCTCGATCTCTGGACCTCAGGTGATCCACCTGCCTCAGCCTCCCAAAGTGATGGGATTACAGGTGTGAGCCACCATGCCCAGCCCATAACTATTATAGTCCACTTTTCTGCAGTGGTCATGTGGTCATAGCTGGTATTTATGACTGCCTTCCTATACTACCCATTCATATTTTCTTATCAAGCCCTGTAACTAGTCACAGTTCCTTATCTATTTCCAAATGTATTCCTAAAGGGTCTGGACCATTAACAGTTTTGCTTGAATTGGAAGTTGTTGTAGTTTTACACTGACTTAATAATCACAAAATATGAGTATACTAAAAGTTTTCCTAGAGGATGTCCTGCATTCTAGACATAGCCATTCCATGGTAACAACTTAATTTTCCCTTGATAGTTAAGATCAGTCACCACAGCCAGTGTAATAACCCCTTTCTTTATATGCCTGTAGATTCAGTGGCATTAGGAGCTCAAAGTGGCCAAGTGGCAGTCTTCTCAACTGTGAGTTCAATGGAATCATTGTGTCCCTGGTGGAAGCATTTCTTCCTTTGGAATAAGACTTTTAGAGCTGTAGAGCCTGAAATTGTGGGGAGGAAAAAAAAATTGTTAGTGGATCACTATGGGTGATCATGAGAACAACAACTTCCATTTCTACCTTTTGCTTCCCAGACTTGTGCAGCTTGCTGTGGTAGAAATAGCACTATATAATGGATATTGATTTAGAACATTAACCACAACCTGAAGGACCTTGACCTAGCCTCAAAAGGTGTTGCCTCCCAGCTAGTGCTGTAACTGAGCCTTTAAAAGGCTATTCTACCATTTTAACACATCAATTGCTTCAGAATAATGGGTAACATGGTAAGACTAGTGAATTCTATGAACATGAATCCATTGCCTCACTTCATTTGCTGTGAGGTGAGTTTCTTGGTCAAAGGTGATGCTGTGTAAATTTCTATTTGGATAAAGTATTTTGACAGTTCAAAATGGTAGTTTTGGCAGAAGCATTTCAAGCAGAAAAGGCAATTCCATATTGAGTAAGACCAAAGTGCTATATCTTCTGTGATGGAAGCAGACCAATGTAATCAACCTAACACCAGGTAGCTGGTTGATTGCCCCAGGGAACAGTGCCATATTGGAGGCTGGAGTTGGTCTCTGCCTTTAACAGAGATTGTGTGTAAATAGGCCCTGGCGAGTGAAAGTTCATGATGCTGAGCCCAGCATAACCCACTCATGTGGGTCACAAACATCTTCACATTCTGTTTCCATTTGCAGAGATCTATTTACATATCTCTTCTCCACATATCAGTTTTCCAATTGTGCCTTCCAAGTCCCTGACCATCCAGGCAAACCATTAGCCACACCCATGAACTGATGTAGACTCATATGTCTAGCCATCTATCATCCTAGAAAAAATGAACAACCACATATCCTGTTCAAAATCCCACCTACAGGAAATATTTCCCTTTAATACAGTCTTTCAGGGCTGTCCCAAAGTGGGATTATAGTGTTACAGCTATCCACTTCCAGGTGGTACCTGAATATCATGAAGAATGGGCTGTAAACTTCAAATGTTTTCTTCCTCAGTCAACTGATTGTGGGGAACTCCCCATGAGGCCATAAGTGTGGTTGAGAAAAAGAAGTAAATGTAGCATCAGTAGAAGACATTGGCATCTGAGCTACTTCCTAATGCAAATTACTTGTGCCTCCAAGACCTGCTTAAATTGTATCTTCTTGATACCACTTCCATTTGATAATGGAGTGTTGCTGTCCATGTCCAACTTTATGGCTTAGTAGGGCAGACAATACCCACAATGGGCAGCGCAGGCTACATGGTAACTTTGTTAGCTCAGGGTCATATGTTCAGCCTCTGAAGGCTAGTAGCAAGTCAAAAGCTGTTTCTTAAAAGGAAAATAGTCACCCCCAGAGAATGGTATGGCTTTTCTAAAAAATTCTAAAGGTCTCTGCTGTGATTCACTTATAGCAGCCTGCCAAAGGCTCCCAACAGAATCCCTATGAACCACTAATACCACCAGTACCTTCAGGTCTTCTAAATCACATGATCCAATTGGCAGAAAATCTTTTTTTTTAATTTTTTATTTTATTTTTTTATTTTATTTTATTTTATTTTATTTTTGAGACAGAGTTTCGCTCTTGTTACCCAGGCTGGAGTGCAATGGCGCGATCTCGGCTCACCGCAACCTCCGCCTCCTGGGTTCAGGCAATTCTCCTGCCTCAGCCTCCTGAGTAGCTGGGATTACAGGCACGCACCACCATGCCCAGCTAATGTTTTTGTATTTTTAGTAGAGACGGGGTTTCACCATGTTGACCAGGATGGTCTCGATCTCTTGACCTCGTGATCCACCCGCCTCGGCCTCCCAAAGTGCTGGGATTACAGGCTTGAGCCACCGCGCCCGGCCCCAATTGGCAGAAAATCTTATGTGTCAGCTTGGGCTGTTGTAGAGCCTACTCATATTCTGAGACCTACATAAAACAAATAGCTTTTTAGGTCACTAAGTAAATGAGCAAAAGTAATATGTGCAAATGAGAAATATATTGCCTTCAAATGCCAAAGAGACCCAGTAGGCACCATGCCTCTTTCTTAGTAGTAGCAGAAGCTTGACACAGCAACTCGACCTTCACTGACAAAGAGAAATCCCTTCATATATCGGATCATTGGACACCTAGAATTTTCACCAAAATAGCACATCCTCAAATTTCTGTGGGATTTATCGTCTGCACTCTGGCACCCAAATGTCTTATCGATGTGTCTAAAGTAGTGGCTACTTTCTGCTCACCATGTCCAATAAGTCTAGTATCCTCAATGTAAGGATGTTCCATGAAAGAGGAAAGTAAATCAAGGTCTTTGCAGACCAGATTATGACAACAGGCTAAAAGTTGATATACACCTGAGGTAGGACAGTGAAGACATATTATCGCTATCTTGCCAGATGAAGGTCAACTTCTTTTGATGGTCTTTACTAACAGGTATAAAGATAAAAGCATGTGCCAGATTAATAGCTGCATACCAGCGATTTATTCATTTGCTCCAGCAACAAAACTACATCTAGAAAAACAACTGCAATAGGAGTCACACCTGATTAAGTAGTCTATTGTCAGTCTGGTTGAATCATAGCCTCTGCATCTTTCAATACTTTTTAGTGCCACTAATCTATTCCTCCAAGAATGCAGTATTATTTTTAGTTTAGTGTTTTTTGTGAGTAGAGACATCTCTAATGGCTTCCACTTGGTCTTTCCTACCATTATAGACCTTATTCCAGGGGTCAGGAAACCGCTACAAGGATTCTGCTAGTTACTTAGTGTGTCTATTCTAATTATACATTCTGGAACTGGGGAAATAAACACACAATGATTTCAGGACACACTGGGCCTACTGTGAGATGGACCTGAGCCATGTAATAGTTCTCTAATGCTGCATAACAAATTATTCTGAAACTTAGAAGCTAAAAAAACAAACATTTATTACCACCCAGTTTCTATGGTCAAGAGTCTGGGAGTGGCTTACCTGGGTGCCTCTGGCTCAAAGACAGGTTTGTAGCTAAGCTGTTGCCTGAGTCTGCAGTTTTCTCAAGACATGATTGTAAATGAAGGATTTACCTCCAAACTTACTCACCTGATTGTCTGCAGGCTTCAGTTTCTCTAGGCTGTTTGTCTGAGGGCCTCAGTTCCTCACCATAACACATGGGCATATCCACAGAATTGCTCTCAACATGACAGCATGCTTCCCCTCAGTGCAAGCGATCCAAGAGAAAGAGAAAGAAAGAGAAAAAGAGAAAGAAAGAAAGAGAGGAGTCAGTGGAGAAAAAAGAAAGAGGAAGGAAGGAGGGAAGGAAGGAAGGAAGGAAGGAAGGAAGGAAGGGAGTCATATTCATTTTATAACCTGATATAGAAAGTGTTGTCCCATTGTTTCTGCTATAGTCTGTTCATTAGAAGCAAGTCACTAGGTCCACCCCATACTCAAGGAGAAGAGATTACACAAGATTGTGAATATCAGGAAATGGAGATCTTTAAGGACCACTTCACAGGCTGCCTACCACATTGAATTATTGAAATAAAAATGAAAGTTGCCCAGTGCAGTGGCTCACAACTGTAATCCCAGCACTTTGGGAGGCTGAGGCAGAAGGATCGCTTGGGCTCAGGAGTTTGAGACCAGCCTGGGCAATATACCAAGATGCCACACACACACACACAAAAATTGGCCCGCTGTGGTGAGGCATGCATGTAGTCCCAGCTGCTCTGGAGGCTGAGGTAGAAGGATCACTTGAGCCCAGGAGTTGGAGGCTGTAGCAAGTTATGATCACACCACTGCTCTCCAGCCTGGGTCACAGTGAAAGACACTGTTTTTTGTTTTTAAATCATGAATGATTTAGAAATAAATATTAAGAGCCAAAATAGCAAAATTCATGAGATCTTAATACAACACATCCTATTTTACAGATTGGAAACTCAAGGTGGGGGAATAATTAAAAATTATTTGCCCCAGGTCGTTTAGTTAGTAGCAAAACCAGTACTCAAAACTCAGTCTATTTACAAAGGCTCATTCTGACTATGACCTCTTCCTCCAAAATGTCCTTTAATTAGATCAGTTATGCCACTTGGCTTCTGCTCCCTTCCCTGTCTTCCTACTTTTTTCTTCTCTTCCATCAAAAGGAAAATTATTAAGAGACTGATGTATTTACCTTATGGGAACAATTATAAGAGATCCTCAAATGTAAGGCCAAATTTTTTCAGAGAAGAGGTGATTTTAAATAATAACCCATGGCCTATCACACTGAACTGTTCTTTCCCTACTGCTGATTTTACATCTTTCTTTACTTTTTGCCATTTGAGCAGGAGCTGGTGACATTGATACCACAATTCAAACACACTTGTTCCTTAGCAACAACAGCTAAGTTATCTTTGCAGGTACCTCAAGTTTCAGAGCTTCTTAGAACTTCCTTTCTAAAAGGGCCAGAGTCCCTTTCAGAACAATAAGTCAAAAGTTTAAAACATAATTTAAGTGGTTTCATCACATACCCTTATCCCATCCCGCTCCTTGCTTTTCTCTTTCCCTCTTTCCTGGTGGCTGAATCAGTGAGATCTCAGAAATAACCTCTGTAGTCTGGGAAAATGCTGATGTTACACTTGGCTGTCCAGAGAACAGTTTCAGTTCCCACTGGCCACCTACAAATATGAGGCAACTTGCAAGCATAGAATGATCATTTTCTTTATGTAGCTGAAATAAATCTCAAGTCACAAATTAAGGATTGAAAGAAATTAACTTTATTTTTTAATGACCAAACATAACTTATGAGCCTCATTTCTTATAGCAGTAGAAACCTAGTGAGTCAATTCAGGGACATATCCTTGGGATTACATGAGTTTGAGGCATAGGAGGGGAGGAAAGGGAAGGAGTTAGGCCTTTAGCTGTCATCTGTCTATAACTACGTGTGTTGAGATGTCCATCATTCAGCTGGGCCTTGGTCCCAAAGCCATTCTCAGCCTTTTGGTCCTGACCACTAGAGGGACCTAACCAGGCTGGCTCTACCTTGGGTACTTCTGTGCCCCTTTCAGAGGTAGAGGAAACACTTAACTCTGCTTCTATCCTACCTGGACAGGAAAATTCTACAAGTCTTAAGACTTCCCTGAAAGCAAGATATAATCTTCCTCTTCCCCTAAATCCCTATTCCCATCTGGGGAAGATCTTGCTTCCTTCATACTCCCCAGGAATTGACCTGAGGGCAAGCCACAGGACCCCTGCTGAGGATCAAAAAAACTGGTCCTGCTTTTGCTCAGATGCTCCTCTTATTCCTCCCCCAGTTCTGGAGACTTTATCTAATCTCAGACAGAAAGGAGGGAGAAAGAACTCTCTTTGATTAGTCAAGTATTATTTTAAACGTTTTTGCCTTCTTTCTGGACCTAAGCTTTTGAAACGGAAAAGGTAAAATTTCACTCCTTTGTTCTCTGATTTTTCTGCCAAAACATTTCCTAAGACAATCTATATCTCAAGAATAAGGGAAGGGCTGTAAGATAAATAAAAAGAATCATGGCGGTGGGGGGGGGGCATGTATCGGTTTATATCAAAGTTTTATTCTGTTACAATTAAATATATCCTTATATAAAATTTGCTTCATTTTATTTCATTTTATGTTTTTAGAGACAGGGTCTTACTCTGTTGCTCAGACTGGAGTGCAGTGGCGTTGGTCATAGTTTACCGTAACCTCATACTCCTGGGCTCAAGAGAACTTCCTATCTCGGCCTTCCAAAGTGTTGGGATAATAGGTGTGAGCCATTGTGCCCAGCCTAAATCTGTTTATTTAAAAGAAATCATAGTCCTTAATTTTCCTTCACTTCTACCCAAAGCAGAAAACTGCCAAGTGCTCTAAGTTTCCTTGGAGTGAAGAAAGTCTGAGACACAGTCCCCAACCTTATAGGTTGAATTGTGTCTCCCAGAAAGAAATGTTAAAGTCCTAATTCCCAGTGCCTCAGAATGACTTATTTAAGAATAGGGTTACTAAAGATGTGTTAGTTCAGAAGAAGTCATACCGGAGTATGGTGAGTTCCTAATCCAATGTAACCAACTGGTGTCCTTATAAGAAGAGGAGAAAAGGTACAGAGACAAAGACAGAGGGAGAAGATGGTATGTGTGACAACAGAGGAAGAAAGTTTGGAATGACGCACCTATCAGCCAAGGAATGCCAAGGATTCCAGCAAACAAAGAAGCTAAATGAGTTAAGGCAGAATTCTTCCCCACAGGTTTCACAGGAAAATGTAGCTTCAGATTTGATGTAACCAGTCCAACAAAGTAAGTATGCCAGTCCCTGAGTAGTGTTTCTTGCTGATGGAAGAAAAGGCATGGCCCTGTTGACACCTTGATTTTGAACTTCCAGCCTCCAGAACCGTGAGAAAATAAATTCTGTTGTTAAGCAGTTTGTGGTACTTTGTATGGCAGCCCTCAGAAACTAGTTGAAGATTTAAAAACTGAGACATAACAAAGCAGTTATAGAAAAATGTATAGAATAATGTCATGTTAAACTATGTGTCACCAAGAAGAACTGCAGAGGAAGTCCAGAGACTCCCAGGAACAGCCTGACTCATTCCCAGTCCTCAAGGGTGACTGGGTTACTTTGTTCATAGCATGGACACAAAGTTTAAGATATCTCCTTGGCCTCTTGTACTCCATGCTCTGAGATCTCCAAAGACACAGCCTCTAATTAAAGGTCAGGCTTCTTAGGGGAAGTGACTCTTGTTTTGAACACACATACCACAGACTACTGGGATAAACAGGAAAACACCTCATATCTAGGAAAGTTATGCTTGCTATGACTGTCAGCCCCAGGATAGGGCCAACCACATGGCTCTGAGCTTTCCCCAGCTAAAGCCTCAATCAATGGAAGAACGCTGTCCTTTTTGGGAACACTCCTTAAAGTGAGACCTATTTGAAATCTTTATTTGCTTGTCTGAAATCTTGCTGATTGAATTATAATAGTGGATCCTATACATCCTACCTGATTTGGTTCTAGTGAGTCCTCTTCTACTATCTGGGGCCATTTGACATGGGCCACTGAATCAGTTGTCTCTACTGGGGCTTCAGTGCCCCTTAGATAAATAACTAATACATTCTCTTCCATAGTTACAAGGTTGACCATCCAACATTTTCTGTTGTCAGAGAAGGAAGCAAGAAATAGGGAAGGAAATTGAGCTCAAAGAACAGAATGATAAAGTCAGAATAAGAAGCCAAATTATAAGTTTAAAAGAGGCTAAAGGAAATAAAAATTGGCTGGGCTTTAGGCTAGTCAGGAGTCATCCTGGTTTGCTCACTTTCCTTCATTGCCTGCTACATCCAAATAATCAGCAGGTCTTATCCATTTTATGTCCAAAATACATTTCAATCTATCCTTTTGTTTTCTTTTTTTGCATTTCATTAACCACAACTTCTTTAGACCAGGCAACCATTAATCTCTGCCCTGGACTACTACTTAAAACCTCCTAACTGACCTTCCTTTTTTGAATCTTAATTCCATATAATTCATTCTCTATAAAGCAACCACAGTAATCTCAAATCATGAACAAACTGACTTCTCTTCCCTGATTAAAATTCTTTAGCTTTTACTTCCAGCCAAAATGGAGTAACAGAGATAAGATCTACTCTCCTTCCCTACGAGATGAGAAAAATGAACAAAATATATAAAACAACTATTTTCAGATAGATAGTACAAGACTGTAGTCCCTTGGAGAAGGGAAATAAACAAGGTGAGCCCTACAATTGCAGGCAATTTCTGGTTCATATTACTGGGAAGGGTAAACCAAACAGATCTCCATGAATTGCATAGATAGAGATCTAGCTAGGTAAGGTTAAGATGGCTAGAATTTGTGGAGTAGAGGACTGGCGATATGAGCAGCACAGGGAAAGAGAGTGCACTCCGAAGGTCTGCACAGAAATCTCATGAAGTCTCTGGCTGAGTATTGATTTATGTACATGTAAGAGAATCTAACCTAAGCCAGGGAAAGAACCACCTGAAAGAAATAGGCAGAACAATTAACAGATCCTAAAATAGTTTATATTCCTACTGCTCAGCATAAAAAGAACTCAGCAGCAAAAGAAACTATCATCAGAGCAGACAGACAACTCACAGAATAGGAGAAAATTTTTGCAATCTATCCATCTGGCAAAGTTCTAATATCCATAGTCTACAAGGAACTTAAACAAACTTA
>NW_016107524.1:3055379-3065508 GCF_001604975.1 Cebus imitator
AAAAAAAAAAAAACATTAAAAAATAGGCAAAGGGCATGAACAGACACTTCTCAAAATAAGACATTCATGCAGCCAAAAAACATGAAAAAAAGCTCAACGTAACTGATCATTAGAGAAATACAAATCAAAACCTCAATGAGATAGCATCTCCCCCAGTCAGAATGGCAGTTATTAAGTCAAGAAACAACTGATGCTGGCACGGATGAGGTGAAAAAGGAACACTTTTACATCGTTGACGGGAATATAAATTACATCAACCATTGTGGAAGACAGTGTGGCAATTCCTCAAAGATCTAGAAGCAATCCCATTACTGAGTATATACCCAAAGGAATATAAATCATTCCATTATAAAGATAAATGTATGTGTACGTTCACTGCAGCACTATTAACAATGGCAAAGATATGGAATCACCCCAAATGCCCATTGATGATAGACTGCATAAAGAAAACGTGGCACATAAACAGCATGGAATGCTATGCAGCCATAAAAGGAATGATAATAGCCTTTGCAGGGACATGGGTAGAGCTGGAAGTTGTTATCCTCAGCAAACTAACACAAAACCAAACACCACATGTTCTTGTTTATAAGTGGAAGCTGAACGATGAGAACACATGAACAGATGGAGGGGAACAACACACACTGGGGTCTGTCAGGGGGTGGGCAGAGGGAGAGCATTGGGAAGAATAGCTAATGGATGCTGTGCTTAATACCTAGGTGATGGTTGATCTGTGGAGCAAACCACCATGGCACACGTTTACCTAAGTAACAAACCTGCACATCCTGCACATATACCTTGGAACTTACAAGTTGAAGGGAAAAAAAAAAAGAACTCACAGTACATGAGGACTTGAGTTCTTGAAATGGCAACATCTTAATAGTTACATTAAATTAACTCTAGCCTAAAGGCTGCTCTGGATCTACTTTAACAAAACTTAAAAGTAAGCCTCAAAATAAGCCAAATGAAGTCAAGTAACAACTGTGCACCAGAACAAAATCCATCATTAGTGTTAAAGAGATAGAACAAAATCCAGCAACCAACAAGGTAAATACAAAATGTTGGCATCCAATTAAAAAATTGTCAAACATGTAGACAGGGCTTCTGGCTATAGCAGAATTAAGAGGTAGGTAAATCCTCTCTTCACAAAACAAGTATAATCTGGACAAAATTATGAAAAACAACGATTTCAAGACCCTGAAAAATGACCAAAGGAGAATAAATTATGATGCATTTATTGATATTTTTTTAAATTTCTGGGACCTCAGATCAGAACCTTGGAGTCTGTGGTCTTCCTGCCTGAGTCCACTCCCATTCTCCCACTCCCAGTTTAGTTGCTGAGAATGCTAACTTTTAAAAAGGTGAGGCTGATTGTAAAAACCAGAAACTTTGCTGCCAGAGTAGGCAGACTAGACTTGGGACAGGAAGCAAAAAGCACTGGAAGCATGGCAGCACTGTCAGTTAAAAAAAAGCACATTTGGTAGGAAATGAAGAAGAGGTGAAACTCACAACTCTGCTAGCCTGAGTTTGTGATCACACTTGGGTCAAGCAGTGAGAATAGGTAGACAAGGAGATCCTAGAAATGACATAGCCACAGAAGAGCTAGATCAGCTCTCCAACCATCCCTGACCGACCAGAAAACAATACACACACACACAGAGAAAACCCAAGAGAGAACCAGTGGAAAGAAAAACGTTAAGGCACACTTGAGAACTAGCTGGACTTTGAAGGTACTCACTCCTCAATCTACAGATAGCTAGGCCAGCAGAGGGGCAAGTGAATGCCTGTGGACTCAAGGTGTTTAAGCAAAATTTCTGCTCAAATCATTGACTGGCCACTAAGATATACTGATACAGTGATGAACCCTAGTTAGCCAGCATAAAAAATAAAAATCAGAATAGAAAATCTGCGCAGAGACATCAGTGGTGGCCTGAAACCCATAGAGGGAAAAGATTCCACCATTTAAGTTCAAACAATTTTTTTTTTAATTAGGGAAAAAAATCAGACTGCAGAGTTGCTACAGTATAGCATTGACAATACCCAGTTGTCAACCAAGAATTTTAAGAAATGCAAGAAGACTGGGCATGGCGGCTCACACCTATAATCTCAGTGCTTTGGGAGGCCAAGGTGGCTGGATCAGTTGAGCCCAGCCTGGACAATGCAGTGAAATCCCGTCCCTACAGAAAATACAAAAATGGGCTGGGCATGGTGGCATATGCCTGTAGTCCCAGGTACTCGGGAGGCTGAGACACGAGGATCAATTGAGCCTGGGAGATCAAGGCTGCAGTGAGCCCTGATCATGCACTGCACTTCGGCATGGGTGACAGAGCAAGATCCTGTCTCAAAACAAAAGGAAAGAAAAAGAAAGGAAGGAAGAAAGAAGAAAGAAAGGAAGAAAGAAAAAAGAAAGAGAGAAAGAAGGAAAGAGAGAGAGAAAGAAAGAAAAGAGAAAAAGGGAGGAAGGAAGGAAAGGAAGAAAGAGACGGAGGAAAGAGAAAGAAAGGAAGAGAAAGTAAGTGAAAGTAAAGGAAGAAAGAAAGGGAAACAAGAAAATGTGGCCCACATTCAGGGGGAAAAAAAAATCAATCAATAGAAACTAACTTTATAGGCCCAGATACTGTATTGCGTAAAGACTTCTAAGAAGCTATTATAAATATATTCAAGTAATTAAAGAACACATGTTTAAGGAATTAAAAGAAAATATGAAAATGTCTAAATATAACTCTCAAAAGAATCATAACTATTGAAAAGAGGATCAAATGGAAATTCTAGAGTTGAGAAGTACAATAATTAAAATGAAAAATTCTCTAAATGGGCTCAATAGCAGAATTAAGTTAGCAGAAGGGCAACTTGAAGATAGATTAATAGAAATTTTTCAATCTGAAGAATAAAAAGAAAAAAGATTGATGAAAAATTACCAGTCTCAAAGACCTGTGGGACAGCATCAAGCATACCCAAGTACCTGTGATAGGAGCACCAGAAGGTAAGAAGAAAGATAAATATTTACAGAAAAAAACTTTTAAACAAATAGCTAACAATTCTCTCAATTCTCCAGGATTGATTACAAATATTAATCTTCAAATCCAAGAAGTTCAACAAACCCCCAAGTACAGTAAAATCAAAAAGATCTACCACTAGAAACATCATAGTAAAAAAGTTGAAACCAAAGAAAAAAATCTTGAAATAATAGTAGAATGACTCATCATCTACATGGGAGCAAAGGTATGATTAATAACTGACTTCTCATCAGAAATAATGGAAGACAGAAGGCAGGAGAGTGACATATTCAAAATGCTGAAAGAAAACCCTTTTAATCAAGAATTCTTTATCAAAAACTAAAAATAAGGACATTTCCAGATTATCAAAAACTCAGAGAATGTGTTGCTGGCTGACCTTTCACATAAGAAACCAAAAGAAGTCCTTCAGGCTAAAAGAAAATGATATCAGATGATAAATTATATCCACAGGGCAAAGAGCACAGCAATGGTAAATATGTGGACAAATTAAAAAGATAAACATCTACAAGAAATATTTCTAAATATATAATATATAAAATATATTTTATACATAAATATATTTTGTATATTTCTTCTTTAAATTTTTTTGAAACTATAAGATTGTATAAAACAACAATTATAAAACTATTACTGGGTTTATAACACATATAGATTAAACTATAGACAATACTAGCACAAAGGAAGGAAGTGAAAATGGAATTGTATTTGAGCATAGTTGTTATATTTTCCTGAAATTAAATCAGTATTAATCTGAAGTAGATTGTGATCATTAAGATATATTATAATACATATATCTGTGTATATTCATGTATGTATGTGCATATGTATATGTATATGTATATATCCTGTTTTCTGGAGAACCCAACTGATACAGATGATGAAAGGCATACCATACTTACAGTAACCACAAGAAACTTGAGGTTCATATTAATATCAGACAAAACACTCAGACAAGAAATATCGTTAGAAAATAGATTGTATTAGGATAAAATACATCAGTAAGAAGATGCAAGAATTATGAAAATATAAATGCACCTAATAATAGAGCTCTAAAATACATGAAGCAAAAAACTAACAGAATTGAAAGAAAAAATAGACAGTTTAGCAGTTATAGTTGGAGACTCCAGTAGTCCCTTCTCAGTAATTTATAGAGCTAAACAGTAAACAAGTAAGAATATGTAATGCTTGAACAACACTACCAACCAACTTACCTAACTGACATTTATAGAACATAACACCCAATAACAGCAGAATACACATGTTTTTTCAAGTGCCTGTAGAACATTCTCCAGGATAGACAGTATGTTAGGCCATAAAACAACTTTCAGTAAATTTTTAAAAATTGAAATTATTTGAAGTATGTTCTTTGGCTACAAAAGAATTCAATTAGAAGTCAACAGAAAGAAATTGGAGAAAATCTCAAATTGTTAGAAAATAAACAACATACTTCTAAATAATCTATGGGTAACTGAATAAATCACAGGGGAACTTGGAAAATATCTTGTATTGAATGAAAATTAAATACAACATATCAAAATTTATGATATGTAGACAAAGCAATGGTTAGAAGGAAATTCATGGCTTTAATTACTTATATTAGAAGGCAGAAAAATCTAAAATTAATCATCTAAGCCACCACCTCCAGAAGCAGAATAAACCTAAAGAAAACCATGCCAAAGAACATTATAATCAAATTGCCGGAAACTAGAAATAAAGAGAAAATTTCAAATGCATTCAGAAAAGGCATGATATGGCCAGGAATGATGGCTCAAACCTGTAATCCTAGCACTTTGGGGGGCCAAGGTGAGCAGATCACTTAAGGTCAGAAGTTTGAGACCAGCCTGGCCAACACAGCAAAACCCTATCTCTTCTAAAAATACAAAAATTAGCCAGACTTGGTGGCCCATGCCTGTAATTCCAAGAACCTGGGAGATGGAGGTTGCAGTCATGCAGTGAGCTGAGATCGCACTACTGCACTCCAGCCTGAGTGACAGAGTAAGATTCCGTCTAAAAAATACTATTTATTTTTTAAATTTTTATTTATTTTCATTTATATTTTTTTGAGACAGAGTCTCACTGTATCACCCAGGCTGCTGTGCAGTCATGCAATCTTGGCTCACTGCAACCTCCGCTTCCCAGGTCCAGGCGATTCTCGTGCTTCAGCCTCCCAAGTAGCTGAAATTAGACATGTGCACCATGATTACTGGCTAATTTTTGTATTTTTAGTAGAGATAGGGTTTCACCATGTTGGCCAGGCTGATCTCGAACTTTTGACCTCAAGCGATCCACCCACCTCAGCCCCCCAAAGTGCTGGGATTACAGGCATGAGCCATGGCACCCAGCCAATAAAGACATTTTTATACAAAGTTGAGGCAATTTATTTACAGCAGAGCTTTCCTATTAAAAATGATAAAGGAAATTTTTCAGGCAGATGGAAGATGGTAAGAGATGGAAATTTGGATTTACACAAAAGAAAAAAGAATGTAAGAAAGGAGTACTGATTAATATAAATGGAGAAATGGTAACTTCACAGCTGAGAAACCTCTGGGGGACATCACCTTAACCAAGTGATCTAAGTTATCACCAATAATTAGATAAATTGACATTTTGCATTTCTGGACACTAAAAGACGCACATCACTTATGTATGTAGTATTCATGCCAAAGATATTTTACTTGAATGTAATCATATGGAAACAAACCTCAATTGAAAGACATTCTACAAAACAACTTGCTCAAAGTCTTCAAAAATGTTAATGTCATAAAAGACAAAGAAAGGTTAAGAAGCTGTTACAGATTAAAGACTAGAGAAATTAATAACCTGATAATTAAATGCAATACACAACCATAGATTGGATAGTAAATTAGAGGGAAAAGAAAATGACTATAAAGGACATTACTGGAGAAAATGGAAAAATTTGAATATTCAATTTTCGAATACATACTGAATATTAGATAATAGTATTGTTATCAATATTAGATTCCTGAATTCGATTATTGGATGGTAATTATATATTTTGCTGAGAAAAGACAGGCTGAAATATTTAGGGATAAAGGGTATAGTCTATAATATGTTGTCAAATGATTCTGCAAAAAAAAAAGTGTATGTGTGCATACACATGGACTTTCATCTGAAAAATTCTGAGTCTAATTTTACCTTTTTTCTCTCATCTTTTACATCCCAATCATCTTCTTCAACTTACCTCAAAGCTCCTCCACAATCCATTTTCTACTCAGTGCTTTTTCCACAGAGAAATGCTGTTATAAATATGTTCCGTTCATTTAATAAGGTAGTTGAAAACATGAGTAAAATGAAGAGTAGTAGAAAACTGAAAAAAAAAAAAAAAATGAAACTTTAAGAGATAAAAAGCCAAAATATCTGAAATCTGAAATGCACTAGAAAATATCACATCTGGCAGATTTTTTAATCATCCGGTGGGCAAATCCTTTTCCCATACTGTAAAGAAACTCTTGAAACATCACTTCCTTTAGGTAGACTTCCCAGATTGATGCAAAGAAAGAGCTCTACTCATGATACTCCTATAGTTATTTCCTGTTTTTTGCCTTGGTTCCACCTGCCTTAAAAGCAACTATTCTTGACATGTATTAACATATACATTTCCCTACTTATCTGTGGCTTGATTTAATGTGTTAAATTAGATCTGTGAATCCTCTATGTGCACATCCATCTCTGTGAACCTCACTTTGACCTCAAAAAAACTGTTTTCTTAGAGTTTACTAAGACTGGCCTTATTATTTTTAAAAATCTGACATCCCAAATTCCTACATCTGACTTTATTTCTAAATCCTTAATAAAAACTAAATGCAGAAATTTTTCTTTGAGGAAGATGGAGTAGATATACTTTTCCCTATTCTTCCCATTAAGTATAATTAAAGCTCTGGATCGTATATTAAAAAAAAAAAAAAAAAAAAAAAAAAAACAAGACTCAGTCTCAAAAAAAAAAAAAAAAAAAAAAAAAAAAAAAAAAAAGAACTCTGAGTGGTAGAGAGAAGAAGGTAGAGACTAGGGAGCTCAAGACCCAATAAGGGACATGGGGGTGAGTTCTGTCAGTTTCCTTTTGCCTCATATGTCCCAGATCGGGCACTGAAGAAGATGGCTACATGGAAATGCCAATGAGTGGAGACATAAGACATGCCAAAAAAAAAAAAAAAGCCTAGCTAAGGACTAGGAAGATGAAAAACTTTTAGACAATAACTGCTGTGCTGCAGCCAAACATCTCAGAAAAAAAAAAAAACCTTGGCCTATCCTAGAGCCCCCAGTAGCACAATCCGTAAAAGGAAAAGGTAATAAACTGAAATTCATAAAAATTTTACACATATGCTTTGTGAAAGACTCTGTTAAGAGGATGAAAAGGCAGGCCTCATGCTGGGAGAATATATTTGCAAACCACATACCTGACAAGAGACTAATATCTAGAACATATAAAGAACTTTCATAACAGGCCAGGTACGATGGCTCATACCTGTAATCCCAGCGCTCTGGGAGGCTGAGGTGGGCGGATCATGAGGTCAGGAGTTTGAGACCAGCCTGGCCAACATGGTGAAATGCTGTTTCTGCTAAAAATACAGAAATTAGCTGGATGTGTTGATATGTGCCTGCAATCCTAGCTACTCAGGAGTCTGAGGCAGGAGAATAGCTCAAAACTGGAAGGCAGAGGTTACGTTGAGCCAAGATCTCGCCACTGCACTCCAGCCTGGGCAAAAGAGCGAAACTCTGTCTCAAAAAAAAAAAAAAAAAACCTCTCAAAACAATATAATAATTAACCAGGCAACATGGTACATGCCTGTAATCCCAGCTACTCAGGAGGCTGAGGCACAAGAATCCCTTGAACCCTAGAGGCAGGGTTGCGGTGAGTCGAGATCTCACCATTGCACTTCAGCCTGGGCAACAGGAAAAACCTGTCTCAAAAAAATAAAAATAAAAATAAACTCTCAAAACTGAACAGTAAATAAACCAATAATCCAATCAGAAAATGAGGAGAAAAGACCAGGCACGGTGTCTCATGCCTGTAATCTCAGCACTTTGGGAGGCTGAGGCAGGCTGATCATCTCAAACTCAGGAGTCTGAGATCAGCTTGGCCAATGTGGTGAAACCCTGTCTCTACAAAAATACAAAAATCAGCTGGGCATGGTGGCTGGTGCCTGTAATTCCAGCTACTTGGGAGGCTGAGACAGAATAATTGCTTGAACCCAGGAGGTGGAAGTTGCAGTGAGCCGACATCGTGCCACTGCACTCCAGCCTAGGCGACAGAGTGTCTCAAAGAAAAGAAAGAACAAAGAGAGAGAAGATACGAACCGACATTTCACACTAGAGTATATACAAATGGCACACAAACGCATGAAAAGATGCTCTACTACATTAGCCGTTAAGTGAATTTTAAAACCACAATGAAATACCATTACACATCTATCAGAATGACTGGAACAAAAAAGTGACAACAAATTCTGCTAAAGATGTGGAGAAACTGGGTTACTCATACTTAACTGGTGAGAAAGCAAAATGGCACAGCCACTCTGGAAAATAATTTGGCAGTTTCTTAAAAATACGCGCACACACACAAATGTCATGTGACCAAAAAATTGAACTCTTGCTCATCTGTTCCAGAGAAATGAAAATGTATGTCCACATAAATACTTGCACATGAATGTTTCTAACACCTGTGTTTGTAATGGCCAAAAACTGGAAGAACACAAATGTCTATCAATGAGTAGATAGTTCAACAACAGATGCTGGTGAGAATATGGAGAAATAGGAATGCTTTTAGACTTTTGGTAGGAATGGAAATAAGTTCAACCATTGTGGAAGACAGTGTGGCAATTCCTCAAGGATCTAGAACCAGAAATACTATTTGACCCAGCAATCCCGTTACTGGGTATATACCCAAAGGATTATAAATCATTCTACTCTAAAGACATGCACACGTATGTTTATTGCAGCACTATTTACGATAGCAAAGACTTGAAACCCACCCTAATACCCATCAATGATAGACTGGATAAAGAAAATGTGGCACATATACACCATGGAATACTATACAGGCATCAAAAAGAATGAGTTCATGTCCTTTGCAGGGACATGCAGGAAGCTAGAAACCATCATTCTCAGCAAACTAACACAGGAACAGAAAACCAAACACTGCATGTTCTCACTCATAAGTGGAAGTTGAACAATGAGAACATATGGACACATGGAGGGAAGCATTACACATGGGGGCCTTTTGTGGGTTGGGGGACAAGGGGAGGAAGAATACCTAATGCACATGGGGCTTAAAACCTAGATAACAGGTTGGTAGGTGCAGCAAATCTGTATACCTATGTAATAAACCTGCACATTCTGCACATGTATGCCAGAACTTAAAAAGTAAAATAAAAAAATAGTTCAACAAAATGTGATATATCCTTACCATGGATACTACTCAGCAGTAATGAGTAAACTACTGACACACACAACCTGGATGAATCTCCAGAGAATTATACTGACTGAAAAAAGCCAGTCCCCACAGGCTACATAGTGTATAATTCTATTTATATAACATTCCTGACATGACAAAATTACAGAAATGGAGAACAGATTTGTAGTTTCCAGGAGTTAAGGAAGGGATGGGGCAGGAGGGAAGTGGATAAAGCTCTCGAAGGACAAACATGAGGAATATTTGTGTTGATGGAAATTTTCTGCATCTTGATAATCATTTTCAATAACCTGGTTGTAATATTGTTTTCTAGTTCTGCAGGAAACTGAGTAGAGGGTGCACCAGATCTCTGTTTTATTTCTTACAACTGTGTGTGAAAGTACAGTTATTGCAAAATAAAAAGCTTATTAAAAAAAACCAAATACACCAGTTGAGATCATATTTGGCTGTTTTTAGTCTTTTAGACCGTAGTATAAAAAATATTTTGATAGACGATCCTTTGGGGAGAACAGGATGACCCTGGGTGCCTCGTGAAAAGAAAGTGGACACACAACAGAGGTTAAAAGCACCAGAATGAGGCCAGATACAGAAGTTGAAACTTTTAAATTAAGCTGAGAGCTGCCTCTGGCAGTTTCCTTCCCTTCCCTTCCCTTCCCTTCCCTTCCCTCCCCTCCCCTCCCCTCCC
>NW_016107524.1:3065884-3075953 GCF_001604975.1 Cebus imitator
CTCACCACAACCTCCACCTCCCAGGTTTGAGCAATCTTCCTGCCTCAGCCTCCCGAGTAGCTGGGATTACAGGTGCCCACTACACCTGACTAATTTTTGTGTTTTTAGTAGAAACAAGGTTTCACCATGTTGGCCAGGCTGATCTCAAACTCCCAACCTCAAGTGATCCACCCATTTTGGCCTCCCAAAGTGCTGGGATTACAGATGTGAGCCACTGTGCCTGGTCTGCATAATTTCTTAATAGGCTGGCACACATATACTCTTAAATACAATATATCATTCATGCTACTGCTATGCAAATAAAATTGATTTATGTCACAGGACTATACTCAGAGAAGACTACTTTTAAGCCAAGATAACCTTTGTTTACTGAAGCCTCATTTGCTTTAGTGGCAATTATAAGCTTGAAGGATAAGTGAAATAATATTTGGCTTTGATTTCCCTCCAAACCTCCCTGCCTCTTCCAGATATTATATATGGCGTACGCCCTCATCTAGTCAATTACCCATTATAAAAATGGTGTTCATTCAGTTTTTGTGAGTTTCCTGTTGCTGTTCTCTGTGCATAGCCCCCCTGTGCAGCGGCCAATACGTCACCATCATTGCTACCATTATCAGCTCTTCATTTCCACCCCATCACTGCCACCATCCCATATTCTATGGAGGTAAAGGGATGCTTTCTCACTTAATGCAGTGATTAAAAACCACAAAGTTAAATTTCTTTTCATTTTTCTATCCTTTTTGTTGAAGGAGTTGGGCCCAGTGTCCAGGAGACCATTCCGGAAGGCACATACACCTACTATCTGCCCATACCAGAGCAGGTAATTTTTAGCATCTCCTTCTCTATATAACAAAATTGCTTTCATTAATAACCATGAAAATAAATAAATAATCAATGATGACTAGAAAAGAAACGCAGATAATGGGGTTATTTTATTTAAATGTGTATGTATATATGTATGTGTGTATGCACATATGTGCCAGTAAAAAAGTAAATACTGCATATAAATATTGAAATGCATAAAAGGTAATCAGTAATAGATTAGCACTTTTTGATTATAATACATTTTTGGAGTCAAAGATTTAGAAAAATTTATACTTACATATTGGTGTTTTACAATAATGAATAATGCCATAGTTTAAAACAAGAAAAACACTCAAAAGGAAGAAATTTTCATTTTAAAGACATCAGTCAGTAAAAAAAATTATGAACTAAAATTTGCACTTATTACACAAAATATATCAACTCAAATTTCATATTTTGTTTCACTGATTTAAATTTTCAAAATAATTTAAAAGTCTAAATGGTTACATAGAATTTTAGCAACTCAAATTTGTTTCTTTGTTTTTATATATATATAATCACTTTGGTATAAGCATTTATTTCTAATCTACTTAAATGTAGGAATATGTGATATTTCTGGAGTTGGAGACATAAAGCAGGTTCACATGATTTTGAACCATTACTTACTCTTAAAACAAGAGAGTTAACTTTCATGTATAATACAATATGAATAAAGGATAAATAATAAAAATGTGTTAATCTGCTGGGCGCGGTGGCTCACGCCTGTAATCCCAGCACTTTGGGAGGCCGAGGCGGGTGGATCACGAGGTCAAGAGATCGAGACCATCCTGGTTAACACGGTGAAACCCCGTCTCTACTAAAAATACAAAAAATTAGCTGGGCATGGTGGCGCGCGCCTGTAGTCCCTGCTACTTGGGAGGCTGAGGCAGGAGAATTGCTTGAACCCAGGAGGCGGAGGTTGCAGTGAGCCGAGATTGCACCACTGCACTCCAGCCTGGCACCTGGCGACGGAACGAGACTCTGTCTCAAAAAAATAAATAAATAAAAATAAAAATAAAAAAATTAAAATTAAAAAAATGTGTTAATCTGAAGTTTGCATGTATTATTAAAATTTAACAGGTAACTTCAGCAATTGTTTAGAGCTTAGACCAAACAAAAGATTTTATTGGGGAAGAGTATTTTATCACTGACATTATTTAGAATTGATGGCATGTAGTGATAATAGAAAGTATATCTACTTTAACTTGACTCTGTTATTATTTTGTTGCTGTTGTTGTTGTTGTTTTGAGACAGAGTTTCACTCTTGTTGCCCATGCTGGAGTGCAATGGTGAGATTTTGGCTCACCACAACCTCTGCCTCCCAGGCTCAAGTGATTCTCCTGCCTCAGCCTCCCTAGTAGCCGAGATTACAGGCATGCGCCACTACACCAGGCTAATTTTTTTAAATTTATTTTTATTTTTTAGATGGAGTCTTGCTCTGTCTCCCAGGCTGGAGTGCAGTGGCGCAATATCGGCTCACTGCAACCTCCACCTCCCAGGTTCAAGCGATTCTTCTGCCTCAGCCTCCCAAGTAGCTGGGATTACAGGCATGCACCACCACAACCAGCTAATTGTTTGTATTTTTAGTAGAGATGAGGTTTCACCGTGTTAGCCAGGATGGTCTCGATCTCCGGACCTCAGGTGATCCACCTGCCTTGGCCTCCCAAACTGCTGGGATTACAGGCATGAGCCACCACACCCGGCCTATTGTTTTTAGATTCCCTAGAGAAAATGCACCTCTTATGGCCTGCACCCAGGGATCACTCCCACCACCCACTCTTGAAGGTCTGGCTTCTATAATGTGTACTCCGATTGGTCTCTCCTTCTGATCGTTAACTGCTTCTTATATTTATAGCAAGAAATAATTCTCAGTCTATTAAGGGTAAGAGAAAAAATCTTCTGATCCTTTCCATTTTTTTATTCCTATAAGAAGTGAGAGAAGGGGGCGGACAAAAAAAAAAAAAAAAAAAAAAAGAAGTGATTCAGCATATTCTTGGTAAGTGGGAGGGAACCTTCCACAGGATGGAATAAAAGAGACTCTCTCTCCAGGGAATGATGTTTTGGCAATTTGGTGGGAGAAATGTGTCAGTAATATTTTTAAGACGGCTTCTTAAATCCCATTCACCGGCTTTTATTTGGTCTTTTTTATACCAAAGAAGCTCTTACTAGTTCTCTCAGAGAGGGTTTGTAGGTGCTAAACTCTCTTAGCTGTTGTAAGGCTGAAGTTTGTTGTTTTTAACCCTCTCATGTGATGGTTTATCTTGGTGGTTCTCAAGTATAGTTCCTTTCATAGCAGAATCTGAAATACATGGAAACTTATTAGAAAGGTATATTCTCAGCCCACCCAAGACCTACTGAAGCAGAATTCCAGAGATTGCCTCTGCAATCTGCATTTTTATAAACCCTCCAGGTAATTCTGATGCAAAATCACTAATGTTGGAAAACTACTCATTTAACTAATTAAAGACTCCTACATGGATACTATTTTTGTCATTTATGGTCTCTCAGCATTTATTGTTACAGATGAAAAGTCTGCTGTCATTCTGTGTTTCTAACAAGTTGAACTATATAAAATTTCTAGTATTTTATCATCTTTTATTGGGGTAAACCTACAAACAATAACATTTACCATTTTTTTTTTTTTTTTTTTTTAGACAGAGTCTTGCTCTGTTGCCCAGGCTGGAGTGCAGTGGTGGGATCTTGGCTCACTGCAGCCCCTGCCTCCTGGGTTCAAGCAATTCATGTGCCTCAGCCTCCTGAGTAGCTGGAATTATGCATGTACACCATCACGCCCAGCTAATTTTTGTATTTTTAATGTAAAGACAGGGTTTTACCATGTTGGCCAGGGTAGTGTCCAATTCCTGGCCTCAAGTGATCCACACACCTTGACCTCCTAAAGTGCTGGTATTACAAACAGGCATGAGCCACCAGGCCCAGCCAAAATTTACCAATTTTATGTATACAATTCAGTGAGTTTTGATAAATGTACAGTAAAGTAACCACCATCACAATCAAGATATAAAATATTTTCATCATCCAAAAATACTCCCTTCTGACTCTTTGTATTCTAGTTCTTCTCCCTTCTGGTTCCTGGCAACCACTAATCTTCTTTTAGTCACTGTAGATTAGATTGAATTTTCTGGAATTTCACATACATGGACTCATACAGCATATGCTCTTTTGTATCCTTTTATTTATCATAATGTTTTTGAGTTTCATTCATGTTATTTAGCGCCTTTTTATTTCAGACTAGTATTCCACTGTGTGGATAAATCACAATCTGTTTCTGTTCACAAATTAGTGAACATTTGGATTAATACATTTTATCTGGTTTTCTAGCTATTTACTTAGGGAGGGCAATTCCCATAGCAGTTAATCCTTCATATGCATAAGTAGAAGTCCTACTCAATCATTTTTGAATTACAATTGATCTATATTTTATATCACTTAATAGATAATCTGTGTTTTCCCTCATAAAGCTTTAAGATTTTCTCTTTTTGCTGGGGTGTGGTTGCGCATGCCTGTAGTCCCAGCTACTCAGGAGGCTGAGGTCGGAGGATCACTTGAGCCCAGGAGTTCTGGGCTATAGTGCGCTATGCCGATCGGGTATCCGCACTAAGTTCGGCATCAATATGGTGACCTCCCAGGAGCAGGGAACCACCAGGTTGCCTAAGGAGGGGTGATCCGGCCCAAGTCGGAAACAGAGCAGGTCAAAACTCTCATGCCGATCAGTAGTGGGATTGCGCCTGTGAATAGCCACTATGCTCCAGCAAGACCCTGTCTCTAGAAAAAAAAATTTTTTTTAATTAAAAAAAAAAATTTTCTCTTTTCGTTTGACTTTTTATATGTCTACTATGCCGTGTCTAGATCTGGATTTATTTTTACTTATTCTACTCAATTATTTGTGTAATTGCTGCCTGAGGAAACATGTTTTCAATTCAGGAAAATTTTCAGTCAATATCTCTTCAAAAGTTTCTGTCTTCCTTTCTCTATTATCTTTCTCTGAAATCCCTACTAGAAATATAATATAACCTTTTATTTCAACCTCCATGCCTCTTAATTTCCTTTTAATTTTTTTCTATCTTTCTTCTCTCTGGTCTGTGCAATTAGAAGATATCCAGTTCTGTCATTCTCTTCAACTAATCTAAGTTACTATTTAATCCATTCATTGGTTTCCTCAAAATTTTAACTTCTAGAATTTCTATATGTTCCAATTATTTATTACTGCATAACAAATTATCTTAAAACTTAGCAGCCTAAAACAACCATTTTATTTCACTCATGATTTTTTGGGTTAGGAATTCAAAAAGGGCTCAACTAGAGGTTCTGCCTTAGGGTCGTTTAAGTAACTGCAGTCAAACTGTGGCTACCGCGGGAACAGCAGAGGACTAGAGAAGTTGGGGAATGGCCAGATAGCTCTTTTTCTTTCTGCAGTTACAGCACCTCCCTATGTGTGGTCTCTGCGTGGGCAATTTTGGCTTCCTCACACGTGACAAGCTCCAAGCAGGTGGACTCCTTACAGTAGTTTAGAGCTCCAGCACAAGTGATCCAGTAAGCAAGCAAAAATCGACTCACATTTCTATCTAGTCTCAGAAATCAAACAGCATCACTTATATCACATTCTGTTAATCACAAGGGAGTCATAAGCATGCCCCTCAAGGGACAGGACCCTACCTCTTAATGGAAAAAAATATAAGGACACATTGTAAAAAAAAAAAGCATATGAGATAGGAAAGCATTGTTGTGGCCACTATCTGCAACAAACTTTGGAATATACAATCTACCATGATTCTTTTTCAAATCTCTCCTTTAAAAAAGAAAAAAAAAAAATGTCCTGGCTGAGCACAGTGGCTCACACCTGTAATCCCAGCACTTTGGGAGGCTGAGACGGGCGGATTGCCTGAGCTCAGGAGTTCGAGACCACCTGGACAGCATGATGAAACCCCGTCTCTACTAAAAATACAAAAAACTAGCCAGGCAGTGGTGGTGGGCTCCTGTAGTCCCAGCTACTGGGGAGGCCGAGGCACAAGGTTTGCTTAAACTCAGGAGGTGGAGGTTGCAGTAAGCTGAGATCACACCACTGCACTCCAGCCTGGGTGACAGAGTAAGACTCTGTCTTAAAAATAAAATAAAAATATAACAATATCCTGTTCTTCCCTTACAAGTTCTATTCCTTCCTCTCTTTCTTTGAACATTTTAAAACACACTTGAAGTCTATTTTGCTTTGTGTCCTGGATTGTGGAGATGACTTCATGGAGCTTTTCCATAGCTTCCTTTGCTGGGGCTTCAATGGGATTCTCTGATTCCATGCAAATATTTAGTTCATCAGCTTGTCTCAGGGCCTCTATATCATGAGAATATTGTGAGAAATTGAGCCTGCATAGGTAGCACAGAATAAGGATTTTGGTTTCTCTTAGCCAACTCTCCTGACACTCATAGCCCAGAGACGAAGGCCTCACCCATGCTCTGTAGGAAGCCCAGCAATAACCTGTCTCCATGTACAAGAGACTTCGACACTTGGCCATTCTCCTTGCCAGTTGTTAAAATCCATACCCTAAGGTAATGAGATTGCTCATGAAATGTAAATACCTTCACCTCTGGAGATTCTCTTAATTTCTGATGCCAATGTTTTTGTTTCTTACAAGCTTGGCTGCATACTTACAAATAAGTTCTTCTCTCTGGGTCACCTAACCTCACTGTATGAGAAAATGAGAGAAAAAGGCTTTTGTTTTCAGGAATGACAAAGGGTGTGGGTGTGTATTTGGGAAAGCCTGAGAGACAATGGGCAAGCTCGAAGCTTGCTGAGTTCAGATTACAGATGCCAGGAACCCATTCTTGAAAAGTTGTTCCAATGTGAGTTCACTGCCAGAATGTACCCAGTGAGTCCAGAGGACTCAATGACCTTTTTATACCCATCAACTGACCATCCAGTCTTCAGCTGGGTAGAATCTCCAAGCTGTCTATTCTTAAAGCTCTTGTCTACCAGATTTCCAGTTGAGAAATGAGTGGTAGCAACACTCTGCCCTGCCATGATTCTACGCAGACCACAACGCCTGCCAATCCCAGGAGGCTGTCTCAGGAAACTCTGAAGTGAACATTTTGGAAAATGCATAGGTTTGAGAAAGAGTTCTTTTAATTTTACCTCATGGAAGAGCAAACTATAACAGAGCATCAAGAACTAGGGCAGCTGGAGAATTCATTCATGTCACAAGTCCAGAGACTTGAGACACAGGGGAACATGTGTAAGATCCAGGGTTGTGAGATTCCTAAGGAAACTCCCATAATCCCCAGAGCTGGTTCTCGGTGGGGGCAGGGGGGGTAGGAAATGGGATTTTAGGAAAGTTAGCTTTTAATGCATTTCTTTCCATCTCCTCCTCCTAAGACTGATGCTAATTCAGAAGTCTGAATTGTTTTCAGTCTTGGATCTGAAAGTATCCTCTCAAATGGAAACTCATGAGCTTCCATGTTTATACATCTGCTCTTGTATAAGCAAGATGATAATGGTAAGCCAACCCTACAATCATTCTCCATTCTCCAAGGTCCACTTAAATTCCCTCCCCCACATGACGTCTTGTCTGTCAACTCCAGCCCATTCTGGCCTCTCCCTTCTCACCTCCAATTTATTTTTTATTCTACTTTCTACTCATATCACAAATGCCTCAGGATTTTTCCTGTCATTGTCTGAAAAGGTTATTTATTTGTAATAACTCTTTGTAAACTTTTAAGTGTGGATGTTTGGTCTCCCTAACCAGAGTATAGGATTTTTAGGTCCAGGAATGTGCATGGCACATCTTTATTTTAATAATTTATAGCATCACCATAGTATGCGCAAGACACAAGGGCTCCATAAATATTAATAGATGATAGCTTATTTGTTCACTGCTCTTGTTTGGGAGTTTACATGATTCACCACATATTGAGTAGCTGGGATGCTCTGGAATACAAAGGACCCTTGAAGAAGTGATTCAGTTTCATGGTGCTTCAGCTTCCCACCTGCAAGATGGAGAGTCATACTTGCTGGTCTCTGGTATACTGGGAGATGAGAAAGTTGTTGTTATTGCTGTTGGGTTTTTTTTAATTATGTGACATAAATGTCTTTAAATAAAAGCTTACTGTAAATTATTGGCACAGGTGCATCTCACTTTACACAAATGACATGGTCTTGAAAATTGGATGAAAATGAGTTTTCATCGATTCAGGTTTTTTAAATTTTATGGTTTAAAGTTTAATATGGATTTGTCAGTTGTGAAATTAAATATACAGTAGGGACTGGAAAAGTAGAAAAAAAAAAAACTTGGTCAGATTAGCCTGACTTAAAGACCCTGCCTAAAAACCCTGAATCACTTTGCCTTACATTTAGCTGGAAAATACAATAAAATTATATATGTATATATTTTATATATACAGTATGTGTGTGAGGGGTGTTGTAAGATAGGTGCAACCTCAACAAAATTGTTCAACTCTCCCCAACAAACTTATATGACTAAGATGTTACTTTGGGTGTCCCTCTGCCCATCAGAGACTTAAGTAACTTGACCTACCTCAAACTCTCAACTTCCCTGCCAGTATGAGTCTAAAGATCCTCCTTGAGGTTTAAGATCTATACAAATGCAACAGTTACTTGCCTTGGACTTGTCTATTCCTTCTGCATGTGTTTTGTCTCCAGAATCCCTGGCAGCTAGGAGGCTGGCCTTAACTCCTTTCATCATTTTCTGCAGGAAATTCTATTACAATGGTGATTTTGTGAATTTTATAACTTTACTAAAGGCTTGAGGACTTATGGGATGGTATCACATAGAACACACACTGCCTGTTACCAAGACACTGTCCTTATACCCAGTCTCCTATCCCAGGAGTCATCCAAAGCCCCTGCTCCTGAGATGACCTTCACATCCATGAACAGCCTTCTGGGAAGTAAAGCCCACTTCTTAAAGGCTTCTCCCTGGAGGTGCAGCCCTGCCTGGCCAGTTGACTGTCTCCAGCTTTTTTGGGATTCTGGAAAATAAAAATTTCAGGGCCAGGAGTGGTGGCTCACACCTGTAACCCCAGCATTTTGGGAGGGCTGAGGCAGGTGGAGCATTTGAGGCCAGGAATTCAAGACCAGCCTGGCCAACATGGCAAAACTTTGTCTCTACTAAATACAAAAATTATCCTGGTATGGTGGCACACATCTGTAGTCCCAGCTACCCAGGGGCAGAGGTTGCAGCGAGCCAAAATCACGCCACTGTACTCCAGCAAGACTCTGTCTCAAAAAAAGCAAAACAAACAAGACAAAAACAAAAAAAAATTTAACATTTCATTGTACTTACCTTTTAAAAACTTTTCTTCAATCCATTTCCAGTGGAAAGCCTGGGTGGTTTTTCTTTTTGTCTTCACTAATTGAAGGGTTATTTCACTACTTGTTCCTGGGGTTCTATTTATCTTTTCCTATAAGACCCTACTTTGCTAATTTCTCTTTCCTTTCTTGAAAGTCTCTCCATAGCTTATAAGCACGTTTTTGTTTTTTCTCCTGAAAGAAACAAACAAAATAAAGCAAAACTGTTTTCAATTGTGCTTCTCTTCAAGTTATTATCCTATGTTTTTTCTCTTCTTCATGTCGGGCAATAGAATTTTCTGCATGAGTTTCTTTAATTCCTCAGCTCCTATTCACTCCCTGACCTACTATGTCCTGGCTTCTGCCCCACCATGTCATTAAAACTGCCTTTACCTTGGTCACCAATGACCTGCTTTTGCTAAGCAATGGCTAACAACAATAATAATATTTAGAATTTAATGTGGGCTCATTGTACATCAGATACTGTTCTAGATAAGTCCTCATATATCCACAATCTCATTTGTCCTTTCAGCAGCCATATGAGATAGATACTGAGGTTGTTCTCAACTTATGGAAGAGAAAATAGCCTTTGAAAAGTAAGATAAGGATTATATAGCTATAAACTGCTGAGCCAGGACTCAAACCCAATTCTTTTTAACTCCAGTACTGGTAATTGAATCACTTTAGCTCATGTACTAATACATTCTCTGTCTCTCTGCAAAATTTACCCATAGCTGGGTGTGGTGGCTCACATCTGTAATCCCAGCACATTGGGAGGCCGAGGCAAGCAGATCATTTGATGTCAGGAGTTTGAGACCAGCCTGGCCAATATAGCAAAACCTGTCTCTACTAAAAATACAAAAATTAGCTGAATGTGGTGGCTCACACCGGTAGTCCCAGCTGCTCCAGAGG
>NW_016107524.1:3076070-3090635 GCF_001604975.1 Cebus imitator
CAGACTCTTAAAAAAAAAAAAAAAAATTGCCCATTACCATTCCTTCCTTTGTGCGACTCTTTACTCTCTCAATTCGCATGATTCCACTGTCTCCTCGTTTCTGCAACATCTTCTTCTCGGTCTCCTCTTTTTTGATCCAGGTTTTAAATGTCCATGCTCTCCGGAGTTCTGTTCTTGGACTTCTTTTACTCTCAGATTATGTAATCTCCCTGGGAAGTTCATCTACTTGCTGGGATCCTCTTGCTATTGTTTTCTGATAACACCAACTGAATATTTAAATGTCTTCTGGACATAACTTGGACATCTCATGGGCACACAAGTTCAATATGCTCTAAAATGAATCTGCTGTTTGCCTGTCCTGCCATCTCCCCCGGAAAAACAATATGTTCCTCTGAGTGTTACATCTCAGTGAAGGGTACTATTGTCTGCCCTATTAACCAACCAAGTTACCCTGAACCTTTCTCTCCTGCAACTCTCACATCTGATCATCACCACAACTGATGAATTCTATCTCCTAAATAGTCCCCTCTCTCCCACTGTCACTTCCCAAGTACATGATTGCCACAGTCTCCTTGATGGTCTCTCTCCATCTAGTCTTGCCATCTTCAATCCATTCTTCAGGCTGCAAGCTATAGGTTGGTTCAGATATGCTCTACTTGGCTTTTACTGTCTTTGGACCAGCAGCTACTTTGGGAATGAGTACTGCTCCATGTGTCTCATGCTGGCATCCAAGATAGAGGAGCAGTGGCTACCCAGGAGTCTACTGCAGCCAGAGAGATCTTTCTGAAAGGTAAAAGTTATCTACTTCTCCCTTGATTAAAATTCTTTAGTGGTTCCTTAATCCTTTCAGAAGACAATCGAAATCTAATGTATTAATCAGCTATTGCCACAATGATGCTGTGTAGCAAACTACTCCAAAACCAGAGGCTTACAACAACAGTACCTTATTCTTATGCTCACAAATCTAAAGGCTGGCTTCAGCTCAAGTGGGTTAGGCTAGAATTCAGGTTACTGAGTTCCAGGATCCAATCTTTGGGAGAAAGATTAGGTTCAGGTCCATATACAACAAAAAAATTTTCACGGTAAAGGCCCTGCTTTGTCATCGAAGTTCCCAGCACAGAACCTGGTCTATAGTAGCTGCTCACTAAATGTTGAATGAGTGAATGAAGCCAGATAGAGCCAACTCTGGGAAACCAAGACATTAACTTCTGTATCTGCAGCCCCTCCATCCTGGCTGCTGTTTTCTCATTCACAATGTGTCCTGTTTAGAAATCTGGTTCCCCGTCATGATCACTTCCCTCTGTGCACTACTAAAACCCACTCTCACAAAGGCCTTCCATGCAGTAATTTACACATTAATTTTAAAAATTTGTCTGTTAACTCCTCTAGATTTATTTATTGAGCTCTCACTGAGAAATCTGTAGCAGGATTTTGACCTCTGCTGAAGGAATTTAAATTACTTGGTAAAACACAAAGAAAATTTTAACACTAAATATCCAGTTATATTGTCTTCCAAGCAAACTTCATTCAAAAGCCAGATTCAACTCCCATTAGTTTATTACAGAGATGTAACTCAACCCTCTCACAATCATTACAGAAAAAGTTTCACTCAATTAGATGCTTTATTTTAAGCCCCCCAGGATGGAAACTTTCTCTGAATGTATTATGGATAACAACAGCTGTGACAGACAACAATCTTCACAAAACACACCAACTTTCCTTCAAGACACCACCCACAATTAATCCTTCAGCCTGTGGTATACACATGGCTTCATCAAGTCAGATCCCACAATGCCCCTAGAAATAGGTCATCTGAAATAAACATCAACTTTGCTTCAAAAAGATTCTATGTCTATGTGGTCATAACCCAAAAAAAGAGTCGTCTGGGGAAACAGGACATGTAAACAGCAGAGCTCAGGCCTACCCTGCAGCCTGTTCCTTCCTTCCCAGTGGCAACTTTACCTTTGAGCTCTCTAAAATCAACAGCTTTCTCCTCTCTAAACTGGGTTTGGGTAAAGTGTTTCCCTCTCTCCCCTGGTGGTTTAACCACTCAACGGAATACTTATTTGCAAAAACATTAAGACATGTAAGCAGCAGCATTGCTCTCTCTTCCTGATAATGGTGTAAAACAGCAAGTTAATTTTCCAACTTGTATTTTAGGTTTGGGAAGTATAAGTGCGGGTTTGTTATGTGGGAAAATTGTGTGTCACAGGGGTTTGGTGTGCAGATTATTTTGTCACCCAGATAATGAGCATAGTACCCAACAGGTAGTTTTCTGATCCTTACTCTCCTCCCACCTTTCACCCTCAAGTAGGCCCCAGTGTCTATCAGTTCCTTCTTTGTGTCCTTGTGTACTCAATGTAAAACAGCAAATGTGGCTAGGGTGCATCTCTCAGCCAGATAACTAGGGACGGGTTTGGGAGAGATGTGGGGGTCCAGAGGAAACTAACATTTATAGAGCAATCTTCATGCATCACTGTTCTATTATTTTACATAAAGGATATAGTTTAATCCCCATAACACTTATCTGAGATACCTGTCATCATCTCTGTTTGTAAATAGGAAAGCCAAAGCTCAGAGAGGTTAATTAATTGGTTCTGGATTCTATAGCTAGTAATAAATAGAGAGAGAATTAGAATCAAGTCTGACCAGTCTCCAAAATCCACATCCCTAGCACCTGCTGCATATCTCCATGATTGAGTCTGCTTAATGAGAGAATAAAAGACAAGTTTCCAGAATTTTGAGGTAAGTAAGGAACTGTTCTGATTAACCAATCAACAATCCCCCAGTGAACAAGTGTGCATTTAAAGCCTTCTAATTGCTTAGCTCCAGGTTAGGCACTATGGGAAACACACAGAAGTAGGTGATCAGCTCTCTGTTCCCCAGTATGTTACAACCCAGGAGAGGAGAAATGCATCTTATATCCAGGGATTTATCCACACTTGTATAAATTCAGTGGACTGAATAAAGAATGGATCAGTGAGGCTTCTAGTTCTAGAAAACGAAATTTAAGCAGAAAGAATCTATTTAAAAATTAGTGGACAGGCCTTTTTGTATGGAGGTATGGAGGCTCATGCCTGTAATCCCAGCACTTTGGGAGGCTGAGGTGGGAGGACCACGTGAGCACAGGAGTACAAGACCAGCCTGGGCAACATGGCGAGACCCCACCTCTACTAAAAATACAAAAATTAGCTAGGCATGGTGACATGTGCCTGTAGTCCCAACTACTCAGTAGGCTGAAATGGGAGGATCACCTGAGGCTGGGAGGTCAAGGCTGCAGGGGGTCAAAATTGTGCTGCTGCGCTCCAGAGTGAGATCCTGTGTAAAAAAAAAAATAGTGGACAAAACCGCATTGAGATATCGCTTCATACCTACTAGGATGACATAATAAAAATGAAAGATAATAACAAATGTTAACAAGGATATGGAGAAATTGAAACCCTCACACTTTACTGGTGATAATGCAAAGTGGTGCAGCCACTTTTGAAAAGTTTTGCAGTTCCCCAAAAGGTTAAGCATAATTACTGTATAACCCAGCAATTCCACTCCTAGGTATATATCCAAGAGAAATCAAAATATAACATCTATACAAATACTTACAAATATTCATAGAGGCATTATTCATAGTAGTCAGAAAGTAGAAGCAAGCCAAATGTCCTTCAACTGGTGAATGGATAAAGGAAATGTGGTATGTCTACACAATAGAACATTATTCAAGCATAAAAAGGCACAAAATTCTTATACATGCTACATGAATGAACCTTAAAAACAGCATGCTCAGTGAAAGAGGCCAGTCATACACACAAACATACGCACACACACACACAGAGACATACACACACACAAAATTACATACTCTATGATTCTATTTGTATGAAATGACCAGAATAGGCAAATCTACAGAGATATATATAGATTAACAGTTGCGTAGAGGCTGGAAGTTGAGGGAGGAATGGAAAGTGACTGGTCACTAATGAGTATGTTTTGGGCTGGGGACAGTTAGAGGACAAGAATGCCCTAAAAATTATATTGTGAGGCCAGGCACAGTGGCTCTTACCTGTAATCCCAGCACTTTGGGAGGCCGAGGTGAGTGGATCACGAGGTCAGGAGATTGAGACCATCCTGGCTAACACGGTGAAACCCTGTCTCTACTAAAAATACAAAAAATTAGCTGGGTATTGTGGCATGTGCCTGTAATCCCAGCTACTCAGGAGGCTGAGGCAGGAGAATTGCTTGAACCCTGGGAGGCGGCGGTTGCAGTGAGCCGTGATTGCACCACTGTACTCCAGCCTGGGCAACAGAAAGAGACTCTGTCTCAAAATAAAAATTTACAGTGTGGTGATCATTGCACAGTTCTATGAGTTTACTTAAAAACAGTGAATTGCATACTTTAGGTGAATTATCTGTAATATGAATCATATTACAATAAAACTGTTTTCAAAAAATTAGAGGGTCTATTACAGAATCTCTGAGAAGCTGGAGAACCAGCCTTAGAGATTGTGCAGGCAGAAACAATGCTCCAAATTATGCCACTGGAATAGCAAAGATATCACAGCCACTACTGCTGAGCACAGATTGTGCTGTTTACCAAGACACCACCACCAAAGCAGAATTCAGCTGCAAGAAACACAGCCGTTTACTGCCTCCGAGAGCCAGGTGGTCTGCCAGTGCTGCTGCCCCCACTGGCCACCAGAAAGGAGTCTACAATTTTCCAGCTGCTTCTCACAGCAATTTAGGGCATGGGCATTTCACTGGGAGAGTCTAGGTCACATGACTACACCCTAATTGCAAAGGAGGCTGGTGATGTGAGTATCCAGCATTGTTAGGGTTGTAGGGAAAAGCAGACTGTGCCTTCGAAGAGTCATTCTCCAAACATAGGAAAAAGGTGGCCACAATGAATGACTTATGCTGTTACAAAAGGTTTCTTGAAGCAGAAATAGCTTTAGCTACTCTTTAAGGGGTGAACAGAATTTGGACCAAGAAAAATGAGAAGAACATGACAGCTGAGTGAATAGCATTAGGTAGGTGGGAATTAAAACCTGGATTCTTCAGGAATGTGAAATGATGTCCAACTTGATGGAAAGATAAGATATACAGACTCAGTCACATGATACAAGAGAATGAGATTGTGCTCTGGGCTGTGCAGGGACTTTAAAAGAAAGTTCGGCTGGATGTGGTGTCTCATGCCTGTAATCCCAGCATTTTGGGAGGCCGAAGTGGGTGGATCACTTGAGGTCAGGAGTTCAAGATCAGCCTGGCCAACATGGAGAAACCCCATCTCTGCTAAAAATACAAAAATTAGCATAGCATGGCATGGCATGGCATGGTGGTGCCTGCCTGTAGTTCTGGCTGCTCAGGAGGCTGAGGCAGGAGAATCACTTGAACCTGGGAGGTGGAGGCTATAGTGAGCTGAGATCACACCACTGCACTCCAGCCTGGGCGACAGAGTAAGACTCCGTCAAAAAAAGAAAGAAGGAAAGAAAGACATAAAAACAGAAAGAAAGAGAGAGAGAGAGAGAGGGAGAGAGAGAAAGGAAGGAAGGTCACCTATGGTAGGTTATTAGAGAAAATCCCCAAAGTCCGCATCACCTCTCATGTTCTTTGTATTCTGGCCACGAGGGGCTTCAGTAAACTTGAACGTTGGGACCAACCCCTCCCCCATGTATGAAGGAAGAGGCACCCAGGTTGTTTCTTCACTTCCTTTGTTTTGTTTCCTCATACATATGGGGAATAGAGAGAGTAACAGAAACAAAGGCTGCTTTTGTGGTGTATTCAAATGGGGGCCATGGTGGCAGTTTGGGGCTGGTCATATTATTTCTGGTTTAGGCTGCTGAGACTTTTCACCAAATGATTTCTTTTTCTCCCTGTATCTCCTATGAACAGGATGGATTGATCCTTTCTCAGACCATCCTGCATCATTTCTTTCTATTCTTGAATTCTGTTTGGAACCCTAAATCTTTGTTCCATCTGGGTAGCTTGGATGATGTAGAGCAGGCTGGAAGAGGGTCTGGCCCTTTCACCATAGTTCATTTCATTTTTATGCTCTCCTTCTATCTGGCTTTTCTTAATAGGTTTGAGATGAATTTCCTTTCAGCCTTGCTCTGGCCTTGTGAAAGCAAAGAGTTGAGTTATTAGGCACAATAGGAGCATTTATTTATCTGGCTTTCATCAAGATAAATAACAAATTTATATAAAATCTTAGCACATCAAAAACATCCCAATACATAAAAAATAAGTGTGGTTTCTTTAATGGTTTTGCAAAGCTTTACCATAAAATATCAACATGGTAAATTAATTTGCTAAATGGCATCTTAACCTGAAGTCACTTAGCACTGTGGGGCAGATGGAAGAGGTGAATTTTTTAAAAGTCTCACCATGAAGCTTTAAAAAAATCACCACATCAGCGACATCATACATAAAAAGCAAGGATGATGTATTCACCATCAATAAATTTAATAGCAGCATAGCACCATTTGCTAGAAATCCACTTTGAGCCTGAATTATTTTAAATAAGGCATCACACATAAGGGTAAGAAAGGAAAAATTCCCAGCTCAGTTTCCATTAATTTCCTAGCCAGTAACTTTCAAATAGTTTAGAATTTACAGATCAGCAGCAAAAATTCACTCAACCAAGGAGAAAATGAGCCATTTCTCTTTGGTATCCAACTGAAGACTCCACTTAGGAGCTATTTCTTGGTTCTTGAAGAGTCTTTTAACTGTATCATTTCTTGATTTTTAACTGGGCTGAAGCAGCTCCCCATGATACGGGGAAATGTGAGTGGATTGAGGGTTCCCTGCATTACAAGGGCATTATCCTGGCCCCTAAGTGGCAACCTGCCCAGATTTGTGTTAAAGACTGTGTCACACCAGCTGAGAGGAAGACATGAGGCACAAATGATGGCTTTTGTCATTAGCAACTTAGAAACGCTGAGCAAGTGGAAGAGAAAAATGTGTATACTAAGTTTTGTAGCCCGTTAGAGGAGTTTGCCTTTCCATTTTGCTTTGTTCCATGGAACAGGGCCTGGGGATTCAAGATGGCCATTTGGCAGATTCTCATCTCTATGAAGAACTTCAACCTTAGACATTTGACTTTATCATCAAAGGAGACCATTCATCCAGTCCCAGAGGCACACAGTGATGAAAAGAGAATGACATTCACCCTAAAACTTTCATCTATCTTGTGTGCTACCTGTGGTGCACTATACATTTCATATTTCAAATATTATGTTCATGTGAATAACACAAATGTATTTTATTACATTTCACGTAAACAGCATTTAAAAGACACCACAGTTTTTTGGAACACAGTTTTGAAATTTTTAATTTATTTTTTATGCTAAGAAACTCCAAATAAATAAAAGGAAAAAAGAAAGAAAGAAAAAGGTCTAAGGTCCCTCAATGTCTGAGAGACCCTGTCTGAAGGCTATGTTTATCTTGCTAATGACAAGATATTAAATGTTTGATTCAATTTAATTCATTCCAATTATTAATTGATCTTTAGGCATTTCAGTGGTAGAGATGATAAAAGCCATCTGTAAATAAAAATAATAGTTATTAGCACCAACGATATGCTGGACACCGTGTTAGACTTCTTCTGTGTTATTTTGTTTAAGCTCACTAGAGTATTCGAGGTAGAGGTTACTATCTGCATTTCAATAATACATAAACTGGAGCTCAGAGAATTAGCATTTGCCTAAAATCATCTAGCTGATAGAAAAAAGTGGGATTTAAACCCAGATCTGTTTGTCTCTAAAGGCCATGTTCTTAGCCACTACTCAAAGATCACTGAAATGGCAGTTACTAATTTTACAGGAAAACTAGAAGATGTAACTATACACTACAGAGAGCATCCTCTCCCTCAGGCAGTACTAGATGAATACTGTCAAATTTACTCTTGACTCCCTTTTCTAGATCACACACTGACCAGCTCCCATCTATCAGCTCAGTCTTCCTCCACACTGGACAGCTGAACAGGCTTGCACTTTAGATATGCTAAGCTTTCTGTGTTCCCAAGCTTAGACCATGACTGGGATTTCAACAACTAAGAAACTCCTAAGCAATCATTCACAGATCACTGTTGGAGTGATGATCTTCTTTGCAGAGAATAACCTTATATTTCAGCCTGGGGCTACCTTGCTTTTTCTCCCTGTACTATGTATTTTCAGGGAAAGAACTACCAACAATGCTCAAATATCCACAGGACATATTGTCTAGGTCAGGAACTAGCCTAGTTACTGGGTATCTCTTATTTTTAATAAATAAATGTATCATTTTAATAAGTAATATAGGTACATGAAAGAATATTCAAAAGTACAAAAAGATATGTAGTGAAAAGTAAGTTTTCCCACCCACCTACCCACCTCATTACCCACTCCCTAGTTCTCTGCCTTGAATTTATCCACTTAAATGTCAGTGTCCTACCCTGAATATTGCATTTTTAACAATGTGTCTTTAGGATGGTGTCATAATTCATTTTGGCTTGCTATAACAAAACTCCACAGTCTGAGTAATTTTTAAAAAAAAGAAATGGCATTTCTCGGAGTTCTGGAGGCTGGGAAGTCCAAGGTTAAAGGGTCCACATCTGGTTAGAGCCTTCCTTGTGGAAAATGGAAGAGCAAGAGAGCACATCACATGGCAGAAGATGAAAAGGCAACAGGGCACTCATGAAAAAGAGATAGCCAGAGATCAAAGCCGCAAGCCCTTTTATAACTGGCATCAATTCATTGATGAGATTAGAGTCCTCATGGCCTAAACACCTCCCATTAGGTCCTACCTCCTAACACTGTTGCATTAGGGATTAAGTTTCCAGCTCCTGCTTTTGGGGAAACACATTCAAACCATAACAGATTTCATATCTGCCTGTATAGAGTTACTTTATTCCTTTTTATGACCGCATAATGTTTCATTGGTAGATATACCATAATGTATTTAACAAGTCCCCTTTTGATAGAGATTGAGGTTGTTTTGACATTTTGCTATTATAAACAACGCTACAGTGAATGCCTTTCTACTGGTAATAATTTACAAATGTACCTATAATATTAATTCTGAGAAATGAAGTTGTTGTATCAAGTTTAATCTGCCCCTTCCAGAAGTTGTATCAATTTACATTTATACCAATAGCATACTTGCTTCCCAATATCCTCACCTATACAATGTGTTACAAACTTTTTGATCTTTGTAAATCTGATTGTCAGGTCCAATTTACATTTCTCTTATAATAAGGCTGATTGAACAACTTTTCCTATGTTTACAATTTATCTTTATTTCCATTTCTATAAACTATCTGTTCATCTCTTTTGCCTAATTTTCTATTAGGCTACTCGTCCTTTTTCTCATTAATGTGTTAGAATTCTTTTTTCTTTTTTTTTTTGGACAGAGTTTCTCTTTTGTTGCCCAGGCTGGATGGAGGGCAATGGTGTAATCTCGGCTCACCATAGCCTCTGACTCCCGGGTTCAAGTGATTCTCCTGCCTCAGCCTCTGAATAGCTGGGATTACAGGCATGCACCACCACGCCCGGCCAATTTTGCATTTTTAATAAAGATAGGGTTTCTCCATGTTGCTCAGGCTGGTCTCGAACTCCCAAACTCAGGTGATCCATGCACCTCGGCCTCCCAAAGTGCTGGGATTACAGGCGTGAGCCACCTCGCCCAGCCTGGAATTGTTTTTCTATTAAGGAAATAAACACTATGGGATATGTGTTATAGTCATTTTTTCAACTTATTAGTCTTTTAACTTTATTATTTTTTGGCAAGTAAGTTTTTTTAATTTTTTTGCATTAAAATTTATCAATCCTTTTTTTATGGCCTCTGGGATTTGTGTCAAACATAAAAAAGCCTTTTCCCACGTTGTTATTACATAAAAACTCTCCTATGTTTTTGCTAGCATTTTATAACTTTTTTTTTATGTTTAAATCTTTGATCCATCTGGAATGTATTAGATACAAAGAGCAAGGTAGTGATCCAATTTCATTTTAGTTTTCCAAATGGCTACCAAGTCATTGAAAAGCCATTTTGCATTTCATCTTTTTTAGACAATGCTTGGGAGCATAGTAAGAAAACTAAATTGGTATTGTCTTCAGCTTCAGATTCCTCGGAAAATCCACCCCAAGTAATGCATGGAAATCACCATCATTATCCCTCAAGAAAAAACCAGTATAAGCAGTATGTATATAAATGAGAAGCAGAGAAACTGGGATTAATCCAAGTCTGAGCAGACAAGCTTCATGAGGCCTAAAGCATATAAATGTGTAGAAGGGAAAAGAAGGTGGATTCCTTAAGAAACATAATCTAAATTTACAAATACAAAGCTAGATATAAACATGAATATTTATTTTCAATGGAAAGAGAAATTGTAGTAAACTAAAATTTTATAAAGCTAATGTATTCTGCATACATTAGAAAATACAGAAAAATAAAAAAAAAATATTTTTATTAACTGCCTGACATAGGCAATTAATATTGATATACTGCTATAATAATTTTTGCCACAGATTCTTTGATTGTATCTTTATATGGCAATGATTTTATAATATTATTTTCCATGGAAAAAATAGATAATTTAGTTTTTCTTCTAGCATGGTTGATTAAAATTTGCTTTTCATTAATGATGGTTTAGGAAAGTTTCCTGCAGCATTACAATTTGATATTGCTATTGTCATGTAACTTGGTAGGATTTTAGTTAAATTTGGGGAACACTCTATCAAGTTTCTTTCATATATGAACCAAGATTTCAGGTCATTTTAATTTTCCTTGTTCAATAACTAACCTTAACTTTTCTTTGAACTGATTATCTTCATTACCCAGTTTGTCATCATTGCCGTTATTGTAAGACTTACATAGATTTTTACATAATTATTTTTTGTCCAATATTTTATGTTAAATCACTAAGTAATACAGATCCTTTTCCATTACCTTATATGATTTTGTGATCTTCATCAACTGAATTATCAAATAATCTGAAAATGTATTCATTTATTCTATTCAAAATATATCTCTTCCTCTTAGTGAATTACTGTACTGCTTTGATATGATCTAAAATTGGGGGGACTCAAATTCACTTGGTGGTGTAATTGCTCATATGTATGGCTTTTATTTCATATCCAATTAATTTTATATGAAATTTTCTTGATTAAAGAGGAAATTAAAACAAATTACAAATTTTATAGAAAATCGTGAAAAGAAGAGTATTTTATAAGAAAACCAATAGGGAACAGCTAAAACTGTACTGCAAGGAAAATTTATAGCCTAAGTACCAAAAGTAAATGAGTTTCACCTTTAAGAAGGTAGTAAAATAACAATGAAGAAACCAAAAGAAAGTACTGTAATAGAAATGAATTAATAAAGACAAATGTTAAAAATATTGAAATGTTTCTAAAATTATGAAAGTATAAAGTCACCAAGCTGCATGGGTAAATGCTCCTCAAACCTAATTAAGGGAAAAAATATAGAAGGGGGAAACCCAAGATTGGGAATAAGAAAATAGATATTATGAGAAAATATTGTAAGTAAATATTAAATTGAATTGTATGGGTATATATTTGCAAATAGAAGAAATCAATGCTTTTCTATTAAAATTTCAGAAAACATGCTGCCATCATTTTTAATGCTACGTGAAAACAACAGAAGTTATGATGAACTACACTTCCTTGCAAAAATTCAGGAAAATTAGTTTTATATTAAAAAATATTCTTACCAAAAAAAAAAAAATAACATAAAAAAGAGTTAGAGATCAAATTTTACACAAAGTTATAATGTTATATAATAAAAGAAAATAAGAAATAGGATAGCATCTCCATGGTCCAGTGGCTCTCAAACATTTGTTGTCAGTGTTGCTTTATACTCTTAAAAATTTATGACAACCCAGAAAACTTTCGTATATATGGGTTATATCTACTGATATTTATTACCCTCTTCAAAATTAAAATTGAGCAATGTTTAAAATACGTATTATTGCATTCAAAATTATAATGTATTGATCATATATTAACATTAGTAACATATTTTATGAAAAAAACCTATGTTTTTCAAAATAATAGAAAGTAGTTTAAGAAGAATAGTATTGTTTTACATTTACTCAAATCTCATTAATATTGGGCTTAATAGAAAACAGCTGGATTTTCACATCTGTTTCTGCATTCCACCTGTTGTGATATGCTGCTTTCATTGAAATATACAACTTTTACAGATATCTATTTGGAAAAGACAGAAGTATCTTAACAGCCTTTCCAGATAATTGTGAATATTTTTTGATATTATATCAAACTTTGACAACTGGTAGATGCTTGACGGTGAGTTGCAACATGGAATACAAAATTCTGTCAAATAACTTTTCAAACTTAATTTTAAGAAAATTAGTCAGTTTATCTTTAAATGTATCTTTTACCTTTTGCATGACTTTTTAACAATGTGTTGATTATTTGGAGAATATTGGTTCACTGAAATATGTAGATCTTCCAAATGTTGACACATTTCATTCTCCAATAGCAAAAAGTCACATTATAAATGCTACCAACAATTTCACAAAAAAGTCTTTTAGTATCAAGAAACTATCAAGCTCACAGTGCCAAATACAGATTTTCCAAAATCCTAATTTTTACTTGAAAGCTCAAAATTATTATTGGCAACAAATACTATCATTGGTTTCCCTTGAGGTTTCAGGCTCAATTAGTCTCAAACTATGTCTACCAAATGCCCCAACTCTCTGAATAACCAGAGCTTAAATGATAGTCATTCTTTCAAATAAAGGTGGTATTCCATTTGAAAAGAAACAAAAGGGGTTAGTTCAGCTAACAATTCAAGCAGTTACAATACTTTTCCTGAAACAACCATCACATGTTAGTATGAAGCAAGTGTTTTATGTGTACTTCCTATTTTGACACATAGAACATTAAAAAGATGTGTACTAAATGATCAAAATTTAATAAAATTGTTAACTTTTACTGTTTCATCAAGGACATTCTTAAGTAAAACTGGCTTTCAAAAAAACTGTTATGTAAAATGACTAGTAGTACATTTTGATGTCACCGTCTTTATTCATGGCAAAACACAAGCAATTTTCTCCCTCCTTGTTTTGAGCTATCATTGCAAATGTCAACACAGTGAAAGAAAGAAATAACATCTTAGTAAAGTTACAAAAACAGTTTTTACCTCACCGAGCATCTGAAAGGATCTTGAACCACACTTCAAGATCCACTGCTATACACAATGAAAGCACTCAGTTATCCTCCCAGAACAGATCAAAACTGTTAAAACTATTTCAAAATGAGCTAAAGGACATAAAGAAAAGAGTACAATATTTGAAAAAACAACATAAATAAAACATAGAAAATAATAAGACAGGAGATAACAGATCTCAGGAAATAATTAGAAATAAAAGGAAAAAAATTCAAAAGCAAAACTAACCTAGAACTAATAAAAGCAATAGATTGTCCCAGGGAAACAGAAGGTGAAGAAAAGGAAATTTTTCTAATTTTTAAAGATGAATGATAAACGAATTTTATCATTCAAATTTTAAAAAGACTTTGAGAGAAAGTAACACATATTGAAGATAGATAAGAGGCTGGGAGCTGTGCCTAATGCCTATAATCCCAGCACTTTGGGAGGTCAAGGCAGGAATGAGCCCAGGAGCTTGAGACTAGCGTGGGCAACACAGTGAGACACCATCTGTCCAAAAAGTTTTTTAATTAGCTGGGCTTGGTGGTGTGTGCCTGTAGTCCCAGCCAGCTTCTTGGGAGGCTAAGGTGGGAGGATTGCTTGAGCTGGGGAGGTCAAGGCTGCATGAGCAGTGATCATGCCATTGCACTTCAGCCTGGACAACAAAGTGAGAACCTGTCTCAAAAAGAAAAATCGAAAAAAGAAGATAGACAAAGAAGATTCTATGTACAGACAACAAAAATCCTCAGGAAGAAAACCAAAGCAAGGGAACAGAACAACTATTTAAATATCTAATTGAAAAAAACTTTCCCGAAGTGCAAAAAGATTTGAAACTACAGGACTCATCTGTTTCTGAGAACATCAACCCAGAACAACCAACATCAAGATATATTCTAGAATGAGAAAGAAAGAAAGACAGAAAGAGAGAGAGAGAGAAAGAAAAGAAAGAAAGAGAGAAAGAAAGAGAGAGAGAGAGAGAGAGAAAGGAAAGAAAGAAAAGAAGAAAGAAAGAAAGAAAGAAAGAAAGAAAGAAAGAAAGAAAGAGAAAGAAAGAAAGAAAAGAAAAGAAAAGAAATAAAGAAAGAGGGGGGAGGGAGGGAGGGAGAGAAGGAAGGAAGGAAGGAAAGAAGGAGGGAGGGAGGGAAGGAAGGAAGGAGAAAGGAAAGGAAGAGGGAGGGAGGGAAAGAAAAGAAAAAAGAAAGAAAGAAAAAGAAAAAGAAAAGAAAGGGAGAAAGAAAGAAAGAGAGAAAGAGAGAAAGAAAAGAAAGAAAGAAGAAAGAAAACATCCCTTGGTTATCCAGGCAAAAACACCAAGTGGCCTGTTAGGTAGGTAAGGAAAATTAGATTAACATTAAACCTTTCAACAGCAGAAAAAAGTGAAGTAGCATATTTAAGATACTCAAAAAGAGA
>NW_016107524.1:3092405-3149562 GCF_001604975.1 Cebus imitator
TCTTTCATCCATCTGGAGTTATTTTTAGTGTAAGGTGTCAGGAAGGGGTCCAGTTTCTGCTTTCTGCACATGGCTAGCCAGTTTTCCCAACACCATTTATTAAACAGGGAATCTTTTCCCCTTTGCTTGTTTTTGTCAGGCTTGTCAAAGATCGGATGGTTGTAGATATGTTGTGTTGCCTCTGAGGCCTCTGTTCTGTTCCATTGGTCTATATCTCTGTTTTGGTACCAGTACTGTGCTGTTTCGGTTACTGTAGGCTTGTAGTATAGTTTGAAGTCCGGTAGTGTGATGCCTCCTGCTTTGTTCTTTTTGCTTAGAATTGACTTGGCTATAGAGATGCAGGATTCTTAGTGTGGAAATCAACAGATACAATTGTAACATAAAAGAGAGTTAAGTAAACCTGTAGACCTGAATTTGAATTGGAAATATTACTATAAACTCATGGAGTATTTTATCTTAGAAAATACAGATTTAGACATAGATACCATCTAACTTTGTCCACTGAAAAGGCCTGAAAACAGTAACCAATCCTATAGCAATGAGCTAATCTAGTACCCAAAATGTAGTCTTGAAATACCATTTCTCACTAAAAGAAATCTGTGTTTCTTTTCTTTCTTTCTTTCTTTCTTTTTTTTTGGAAACCTGTGTTTTTTAGAGAAATGGCTGATTCCAAGTCTGCAGCAAAAAATATGCAAGATAAGTCTAGAATATCCTGTAATGCCATTTACCAATAAATAGTATGATCACATGGAAAGGACCCAGAAACCACTTTAAAGAGACTTATGCTGACCAACCATAGGAAGATTGGAGCTTCAAAAGATAGTAATTAAAATCCATCAAATATGTCTAAATTCATAAATTTACAGTATTTTAAAAACTTAATTGATCAAGCTAGACACTAAAGGCCACATATTATGTGATTCATATAAAATATCCAGAATATGTAAATGCATATAGACAGAAAGCAGATGAATGGTTGCCAGTGATTAGCGGCCAGGAGGAAAGGGAAATGACTGCTTAAAGGGCAGGGGTTTTGAACAAATGTGAACCTGAAAAAGCCAATCCTTCAAGATGGATCCTACATGGCTAACTGGGCCTACATTTAAAAAAAGAGCCAAGTAGCCATTTGCTGACTAAAGGTCACACAAGTACTCTGAGTTCCACTAAATCTCATACCTTTTAAACTTTGGGACTTTCAGAGCTTACCTACATTGGTTGATTTACATAAGCTCCAAAAACCTGTCTCAGCCAATCAGGGCTCAGCTTTATCTACCAATCAGAATTCAGCTGCATCAACCAATCAGAACTAAGCAAGTTTGAATCTTTCAATTAAATAGGGAAATATGAGTGGGAACCTGGGAGGGAATTTTTGCTATAAAACCCAAACCCTCTCTTTGTTCTCTGGAATGAATCTTTGCTTTACACTGAAGGCTGTGTCTCTGTGCTTTGCAAACTGTTCATTGCAATAAAGTCTCTTTCCTCCAATTTCCTTTGCAGAAAACTTTTGTTCACAGGAGGTTCCTCTTGGAATGATGAAAAATATTCTGAAGTATATAGTGGTGATGGTTGCACAACACTGTGAATGTATTAAATGTCACTAATGGTAAATTGTATGTTATGTGTATTTTACCACAACTTTTACCAAGACATGGAGGAGGAACTGTAGTCTAAAAGATACTTTTAAAGCATGCAAAAAAATGTTAAATGGGCAAGACTCATCTATCATGTCTAGGGATGCACCATAGGTGATGAAACCGTGAAAAGTATGAGAAAGTGATTATTCTAAAAGTCAGGATATTGGTTGCGGGGAGAAAGAGAGGTGTGGCTGGAATGAGACACATGGATGAGGCTTCTGGGATGGCTGACAAAGTTCTACTTCTTGACTTGGGTGATTGTTTCAAGGGTGTTTGCCTTACAAATAATTCATTGATTAATACCTGTATTTTATGCAGATTTCTATATTTGTGTTTTATTTTACAGTAAAAATGTTAAAAAGAAGAAGAGGAAGGAGAGCAGGTGGAGGAGAGACATGAAGAAGACAACAAGAACAAGAACAAAGCAGCTTATGTAGAATACTGACCGCTTACTGCAATTTTACAGCATTCCTCACTAGGTGATTCAGGTAGACTGTCAAAGCTATTAGCACTACCTCTCCCAGCTGAAGCACCAGCAAACCCAGCAGTTCATGACTTCTTGTGAATTGCCTTCCTGCCTAGTACTTGCCAGCCTTCCAGAAGATAGTGGAATACCAACCATGTTCCCTCTGAAGAAATGAGACCTTGTATCTACATCACAGGGAAAGGGCTGGGATGCTCTTTGTAAGTCCCTCCTAGTTCCCTGTGTGCACACATGAGGAACCCTTCGCTTCCTTTCTTTTTACCTTTTTTTTTTTTTTTTTTTTTTTTGAGACAGAGTTTTGCTCTGTCGAGGAGGCTGGAGTGCAATGGTGCGATTTCAGCTCACTGCAACCTCCACCTCCCTGGTTCAAGCGATTCTCCTGCCTAAGCCTCCTGAGTAGCTGGAATTACAGGTGCCTGCCACCACATCTGGCTAATATTTTTTTTTCAGTAGAGATGGGGGTTTCACCATGTTGGCCAGGCTGATTTCAAACTCCTGACCTCAGGTGATCCACCTGCCTCAGCCTCCCAAAGTGCTGGGATTGCAGGCATGAGCCACCGTGTCTGGACCCTTTCTTATTTCATATTTAACAAGCAATTGTTTTTCTTATGATCTAGTTACCTCTTTCTCATTCGTTGTATATTACAAACTATCACAAAAATACTTTCAGGAAATGCTTTTTTGTTTAATGTGGATTAATAAGAAATGGGGTATATAGAAAAGAAATTTATTGCTGGTCACAAAGACTGATAGTTTTTTCCTGGTCATATTTATGAAAAATTTACATTCGTGTCTTAGTTACAAGTGCTTTACTAGAGCAAGTGCAAGTGAGATCTTCAAGGTTTCAGTAAAAGTTTCTTCTGTATCCACAGGAGTTTTTCTTTTCCAATTTAAAAACTGGAAACTCTAGTGTTTTATACATTTTGGTTGTTGCACTGGGAATTTAAGTATTGTCACAAAATCATTCTTCAAAACCCAAAGTTAGATGGACTCTGCCGTTACTTAGCTCAGAGCACAGAGTAGTGCCTTGTCCCCAAACGTGAATGAGCTGGTGGAGGTAGGCATGAGGGGTCCCCTGTCCCCAGGCTGGAGACAGAGCACTTTTTTGTGACTTATGATTTTGATGTGGTTCTAATGTTCTCTAACATGGTCAGTCGAGCAGCACAGGGTCAGGAGTTCACATTCTAAGCAACAACAGATCTATTGCATGCAGAATCAAATATTTGACCTGTTTCAAACAGGTTAAATTTAAATGGGAATTTCTATTTTTCAAATAAGGGATGGTTTAGGAAGCATACAGTAGATTTTACATGATCCTTTTCTCCTCTTTCATGATGGATCCAGTGGACTGTAGTCATTTGGCTGAGACCTCGCACGTAATGTCATGGTTGGCAGTTACTGATTGAAGGAAATCCATGTTGGGCTTCTGTGGATGCCAGATTCTTTCTTTCTCAGAAGGCAATCACTGAAAATTTGTGGGGGTCTTTTGTGCTTTGTTTGTTTTTTGAGATGGAGTGTTGCTCTGTCGCCCAGGCTGAAGTGCAGCAGTGTGATCTTGGCTCACTACAACCTCAACCCCCTGGGTTCAAGCAATTCTCCTGCCTCAGCCTCCCAAGTAGCTGAGATTACAGGCGAGCACCACCATACTCCGTTAATTTTTGTATTTTTAGTAGAGACAGGGTTTCACCATGTTGGCCAGGCTGGTCTCAAACTCCTGACCTCAGGTGATCTGCCTGCCTCAGCCTCCCATAGTGCTGGGATTACAGGCATGAGCCACTGTGCCCAACCCTGAAAATTTGAAATGCAGTACAAGAACTTGTATTTGGAAGATGTGGAAAGGATAGTTATTTTACCTAAGTAATATTTGCAGGCAAATCAGATGTAGCCCACAGAGTAAAGAAAAGTGGTTTGTGTGAGTAGACAGGGGCTGTGAGCATGGGCCCCAGAGGGGTGGGTAATTTCCTGGAGGCTTCTATGAGATGTGGAGAGAGAGAAGCATTCCCTTTCCAAACGAAGTATTTTTATTCATTTGTATTTGTTAAATGGAAAAACAAATCCCATAGTGTCCCTATTCTGTGGAGAAATTTAATTACTATGTTAAAATAAAGTTACATATTTTCCCCCTGAAAAAGAGAAAAAAACAGAGTAGCAGCAACAGCAGCTACAACAACCAAAGCAAGCTGAGCACATTCTCCTACTTACTGTCTACCCCAGATGGAAAAGTAGGGGAGAAATCATGCCTCTTAATGAGGACTCAAGTGTTAATTAGTGTTTTGAACTAGTGTAATTAAACAATTGGGATTGTTTTTGTGACTCTGGGTGATTTTGAACTTTCTATTTTCCAAGACCTGCCTAAGTTAGACCTATCCAAGGCTACTCCACTGGGCAGGATTAAAAGGACAGTTGAAAAGAAAAATTAAGTGACTTTTGTGTTTTCACCCAGGAGATTTTGTTCAATGTACTGGTTATAAAAATATAAATTGCCCCAAGAAGAAACAGGAAATTCATATAAACCAGTTATACTTTTTAAAGTTGTAAAGGTAATTAAGGGTTTATATATATATATATATATACACACACAACACATACACACACACACACATATATACACACACACACACACACACACACACACATATATATATATATATACACACACATATATATATATATTTTTTGAGACGGAATTTTCCTTTTGTTGCCAGGGCTGGAGTGCAATGGTGTGATCCTGGCTCACCACAGTTCTGCCTCCTGAGTTCAAGCGATTCTCCTGCCTCAGCCTCCTGAGTAGCTGGGATTACAGGCATGTGCCACTATGCCTGGCTAATTTTATATATTTAGAGACGGACTCTCACTCTGTCACCCAGGCTGGAGTGCAATGGTGCGATCTCAGCTCACTGCAACCTCTGCCTCCCAGGTGCAAGCAATTCTCCTGCCTCAGCCTCCCAAGTAGCTGGGATTACAGGCGCACAACACCACGCCCAGCTAATTTTTGTATTTTTAGTAGAGACAGGGTTTCTCCACGCTGGCCAGGCTGGTCTCAAACTCCCGAACTCAGGTGATCCACCCAGTTTGGCCTCCTAAAGTGCTGGGATTACAGGCGTGAGCCACCGTGCCTGGCCTAAGGGTCTATATTTTTTAACTCAGTAGGTTCTAACAGTCTACAATTAAGTTATAGCTAACTTTTAAATTATTGATCTCAGACCAGATTCAAGCGTGGAGGGTTGTATGTTTCCAATAATTTATCCATATCCTCTAGATTTTCTAGTTGATGTGCATAGCAATGTTCACAGTCGTCTCAAATGATCTTTGTATTTCTGTGGTGTCAGTTGTAATGTCTCCATTTTAATTTCTGATTGAGTGTATTTGAATCTTCTCTGTTCGTTACTTGGTTAATCTTGCCAGTGGTCTATCCATTTTGTTTTTGTTTTCAGACAGCCAACTTTTTGTTTCATTGATCCTTTATATATTTTTTGTCTCAATTTCATTTAGTTCTGATCTGATCTTTGTTATTTCTTTTCTTTTGCTAGCTCTGGGTTTGGTTTGTTCTTGTTTCTCTAGTTCCTTGAAGTGTGATGTTAGGTTTGTCAATCTGTGATCTTCCTATCTTTTTGGTGGAGGCATTTAGTGCAATAAACTTTCCTCTTAGCACTGCTTTTGCTATATCCCAGAAGTTTTGATAACTTGTCTCACTGTTATTCATTTTGAAAATTGTTTTAATTTACATCTTAATTTCATTGTTGAACCAAAGATCATTCAGTATCAAATTGTTTAATTTCCATGTATTTGTAAAGTTTGTAGGTTTTTTTCTTGGAATTGATTTCTAGTTTAATTCCATTGTGATCTGAGAAGATACTTGATATTATTTCAGTTTTTAAAAATTTATTGAGACTTGTTTTGTGACCTATCATATGGTCTATCTTGGAAAATGTTCCATGTGCTAATGAGAAGAATTATATTCTTCAGTTTTTCAATAGAATGTTTTGTAAAAGTCTGTTAAGTTTATTTGTTCTAGTGTCCAGTTTAAATCCAGTGTTTCTTTGTTGATTTTCTGCCTCAATTATCTGTCTAGTACTGTCAGTGGACTGTTGAAGTCTCCCACTACTATGGTATTGCTATCTATCTCTTTTCTTAGGTCTAGTAGTAATTGTTTTATGAATCTAGGAGCTCAAAAATTAGGTGCATACATATTTAGGATTGTTATATTTTCTTATTGTATTGATCCCTTTATCATTATATAATGACCTTGTCTCTCTCTCTCTCTCTCTCTATTTTTTACCATTGTTGCTAAGTCTGTTTCATCTGACATAAGAATAGCTATTCCTGCTTGCCTTTAGTTTCCAATTGCATGGAATGATTTTTCCCTTTACCTTGAGCCTATAAGAATCTTTACACGTTGGGTAGGTCTCTTGAAAACAGCAGATATTTGGTTTGTGTGTGTTTCTTTTTAATTTTATTCTGCCAATCTATATCTTTTAATTAGGGCATGTAGAACCATTTACATTCAACATTCATATTGATATGTGAGGTATTGCCAGCCATCGTGTTGATTGTTACCTGGTTGCTTTATTTTCTTCATTTTATTACTGTTTTATAAGCCCTGTGAGTTTTATCCTTTCAAGTGTTTTTATACTGATGCATATTAACCTTTTGTTTCAATATTTAGAACTTCTTTTAGCATTTCTTGTAGGGCTGGTCTAGTGGTGACAAATTAAAAATATGTAAAAGTCATTTTTTTAAGCTAACATAACAATAATACTGAAACCTCATGCAAATAGAACTCCTCCCCCAAATGACCATAATAAAACAATCTTACTCATGGAAAATTTAAAAAATCTAAATAAAATATGAAAAATTAAATTTATCAGTATATCAATAAATATAATACACCATGGTGGGTTGGTTTATTCCAAGAATTCAAGACTGGTTTAAGTATAGCAAAAGTATCAATATAATAATGTTATTAACAAGTAAAAGAGAAAAATATCAACATCTATTTCTAATAAAGACTTAAGGAAAACAACTTAATTATGATAAGCTGTATTGCCAAAAACTAATAGCAATCATCATGCTAAAAAGTGAATTTACTAAGCCATTGCTATTAAAAGCAAAAACCAATAGTAATGCTATCACCGTTACTACTCAATATACTGGAGGTCTTAGCTAATGCTATAGAGTGTAAAAAAAATAGTTACTGCAAATATTTTAAAATAGAGGACAATATCTCAATTAAAATATATTTTTTTAAAAGCTGGCATCTTCTAGCCTTTTGTTGTTTGACCTGAAAATTATTTTTGAAAATTCAGAACAATATTTAAATGAGAAGATCTAATATTAAAATCAAGTTGTTTCATTCCTTTTATTATTTTTTTTTCCAGCTCCTCCTAAGAGCCTATATAGCTCCTTTTAAAAGACTGAATGAGAAGCCAGGCACTGTGGCTCACACCTGTAATCCCAGCACTTTCGGAGGCCAAGGCAGGCAGATCACAAGGTCAGGAGATCAAGACCATCCTGGCTAACAAGGTGAAACCCTGTTTCTACAAAAAAAAAAAAAAAACCAAACAAACAAAAACACTGAATGATATGGCAACCTGTGATTATATTCTCACATGAAAAGTTGGAAGGAAGGTGAGAAGGAAGGAAGGAAAAGATAGGTAAAAAACAGTATTATTTCGACTGCAAGAGATATAACTGTGTACCTAGAAAACTTAAGTGATAAAATACTATAGAATTAATAAGAGAATTTGATGAGTGAGCACTATATATGCACATGAAAACATTACACACACATGAACAAAAAATTGATGTTTTCTTCTATACTTTTAACAGTGGGGAAAAGATTCATTCACAGTGACGAAACTTGTAAAATATTTTGATAAAATGTTATTAGGTATAGGACTTGTATAATAGACACTATAAAATCTTAATGAAAAATACATAAAGTAAGACTTGAACATACAGAAAAATTTATCATGTACCTAAAAGGAAGACCTAATTTATAAAAATATGTGCTTCTCAAAATTAATGTGTAAAGTTAATACAATTCTAATCAGAATCCCAATAGAGAGGTTTTGGTTTTATTTTTGAACTGAACAAAATTATTTTAAAGAAGAAAATGTAAGAATAAGTACCAAGAACAAGTAAAAAATATATATTTTTTTAAAAGACAGGGCTGGATACAGTGACTCATGCCTGTAATTCCAACACTTTGGGAGGACAAGACAGGAAAAAGCTTGAGTCCAGGAGTTCAAGGCCAACCTAGGCAACAAAGTGAGACCCTATCTCTACAAAAAATTTAAAAATTAGGCCAGGCATGGTGGCTCATACCTGTAATCCCAGCACTTTGGGAGGCGAAGATAGGAGGATTACTTGAGGACAGGAGTTCAAGACCAGCCTGATCAAACATAGCGAGATCCCATCGCTTTTCAAAATAAAAAAATAAGTAAAAATAAAATAAAAACATTATCCAGCCATGGTGGCATGCATGTGGTCCCAGCTACATGGAAGCTGGAAGTGGGAGGATTGCTTAAGCCCAGGAGATCAAGGCTGCAATGAGCTTTCTTCATGCTACTGCACTCCAGCCTGAGTGACAGAGCTAGACCCTGCTTCAAAAAAAGTTAAATTTAAATTTAAAAATATGAGTAAAGGGTCACATGCTGTACAGGGAAGCACTTTGGCATAATGGTTAAGAACAGGGACTCTGAAACTGCAATGCGTGGATTCAAACTAAGGTTCTGCTTGTTAGTGGTGGTATGATGCTGGGCATGTTTCTTAACTTCTCTGTCCTTAAATTTTATTATCAGTAAAAAGGAGATATTTATACTACCTTCCTCATAGAGTGTGTGTGAGGATTTAATGTAAATTCATTAGAATAGGATACGGCAAATACTGCAATTCGTAGTGTGTTATTATAATTACCATAAAGTCAGTACACCCAAAGAGTACCACAAAGGTCCAGAAGTAAGCAAATATATAACAGAAAACATAAAGAACCATAAATAGAGTCCAGTATACATGGAAACTTAGTGTACCACAAAGGTAGAATTTTAGTTTAGTGGAGAAGAGTAATTTACTTACAGAAGTGGCACAATGGGCCAGCCATCTGGAAGAAATGTGTGTCGTATACAAAAATAAATTCCAGATGGATTTCAGATTTGAATGTAGCAAAAAAATAAATAAATTTTTTAGAAAATTTAGGAGAATAATCAACCTTGGGATGAGAGAAACATTTTTAAATAGCACAGAAAACTCAGATGCAGTAAATGAAAAAGGCAGACATATTTGACAACATACAATTTAACATTTTTGTATAGCAAAAAACATAAGCATAAAAATAAAACGAAAATGATTATCTGGGGAAATACTTGCAACGCATTTATTCAGTTAACAAATATTTGCTTGAACAACTTTTATGGGATAGGTGCTATGGGATTTCAGTGCTGAATAAAGCAAACATCCTTGCATTCATGGAGTTTACATTCTATTGACAAATGATACGTATGACTGGTAATATACAAAGAGTTCTTACAAATGAGAAAAATAAGAAACAACCTAATTGAAAAATGATAAGGAAATATGAATAGACAAGTCAGAGAAGAATGCCAAATAACCATAAAGATACAAAAGATCTATTGCATTCATATGGTGGAAATACTACATATTTCTTCCCAACTCTGTGTTCAGTGACCTCCTGACAGTTTGAACACAGCCATAATGAGAATATTTGCACCATAGAAATCAGCAACTGCTACAGGACAGGATTTGATTTACTACTTTTTTGATGGTCTAAACTTAAGAACATGTTAGAAAAGAATGTTGAAAATGTAGATTCAACTTAAAAGCATGGTGTGTCTGTAACCATTACATTATGAATAGAACAGAACATTAAGGAAATATTATTCCAGTATTTCAAAATTGTTATTTAATTCAGCAAAGAAATCACTTCCCTCACTGATAAATAAGTGAAGTTCTGATGTATAGTGCTGAAGCTGAGATTTCCATTTAATGTATATAATTTGTACAAGGCTGAAAAATAGTTTAATAGTAGATCACATTTTGGGTGTAATAACAATACAACTATTAGGGAAAGACTTAGTGAATTGGAATGCAACTCCATTTGTCAAGCCATGGTTGAATGGCAATCATAGGTTGCATACAGATGTAAGAGTTCAGCAAAAATTAATCAAAGCATTCTGGGCAATGCATGGTGGCTCATGCCTGTAATACTAGCACTTTGAGAGGTCAAGGAGAAAGAATTGCTTGATCCCAGGAGTTGAAGACCAGCCTGGGCAACAAAGTGAGACCTTGTTTCCACACAAATTTTTTAAACATTAGCTGGGCATGGTGGCACTTGCCTGTAGTCCCAGCTGCCTAGCAGGCTAAGGTGGGAGGATTGCTTGAGCCCAGGAAGTCAAGGCTGCAAGAGTCATGATCGCACCACTGTGCAATCAGAGTGTGTGTGTTTGTGTGTGTGTGTGTGTGTGTGTGTGTGTGTGTGTTTGTAGAGCCAGTTACATATTTGCCAGCATACCACTGCTTCCGCCTACATCTGTTTGACCAGAATTTATTCACCTGGACAAGGAAGGCTTGTTCTACTCCGGGCAATCTCATAGCCAGCTAAAAATTCTATTACTATGGTAAGGGGTAGACTGGATTTGGACCCATGTGTGTCTGGCTTCAATTTTTTTTTTCTTCACACCATTTTCTCCCTCCAGAAATATAACACACTGACTTTGAGGTGATGGTGCAGTAAAAGTACAAGCAGAAGATTTTGTTCCAACTTCCCCATAGGTATGTATTAATAAGATAACTAATAAAGCAAAGGGTTTCTATGGAAGAGAAAAGAAGTCAATGAATGGTTAGGGTTAGGAGGTCAATGTAAACAATCTGTATTCTCTGGGCAACTCATTGGCCTGCAGGGATATTGAACCTATGAATTTATCTAGGGAGGTAGGAAGCTATGTACCTATCTCCATTTTTTTTTTCAGACACAGTTCACATGATTATTTTATGATTCAGAAATAAAGATTGCTACAGACACATCATGAGAGATTATTTTATGATTCAGAAATAAACATTGCTACAGACACATCAGGAGACCAGGGAGGGAAAGGAGGACTTGGACATGGGAATGAGGTGAAAAATTGAAAACTTGCCTTAACCCAGTTAATCACTAATGTCCTCACATTTACGTATTTAGTTCTGTGTGTAAATCTTATCTACTAGATTTTAATCCCTTTGAAGGCAGGAAGCATATCTTGTTACATTTCCTAACAAAATTTCTTCACATGGAAAGGAGCAACAAATACTGGTTGAAAGAATTATATGAGTGAACTGTGATTAAATTTACTCCATATTTGTTTATATGTGTCTTATTTCTCACATATTCCCTAAGAAATGAGAAATCCCTTGAGAGTGAGTATTCCCTGAAAGGAAGAGCTATCTCTTCCATCTGGACCAATGGGTTTTTCAATTCTTTATCAACAGATATCCATTAAACTCTTGCCATATGTGAAGCACCATAGAGAGAAAATATTGGCCACATCTCCATCTTAGACGAGGAGCTCCATGGAGGGTAGGGATCACATTGTTTCCTTCTGGAATTCCACAGAAGACTGTGATATTCAGCATGCAAGTTTCATTACAACAACAACCAACATTGGCAGGGCGCCATGGCTCACACATGTAATCCCAGCACTTTGGGAGGCCAAGACAGGTGGATCACGAGGTCAAGAGATCAAGACCATCCTGACCAACAGATGAAACCCGTCTTTACTAAATCCCAGCACTTTGGGAGGCCCAGGTAGGTGGATCACGAGGTAAAGAGATCAAAACAATCCTGACCAACAGGTGAAACCCGTCTCTACTAAAAATACAAAAATTAGCTGGGCATGATTGGTGCATGCCTGTAGTCCCAGTTACTCAGGAAGCTGAGTCAGGAGAATTGCTTGAACCTAGGAGGCAGAGGTTGCAGTGAGCCAAGATTGTGTCACTGCACTCCAGGCTGGTGACAGAGCAAGACTCTGTCTCGAAAAACAAACAAACAAAAAAACATTAACATGTATTGAATGTCATGTGCCGGCATTGAACCAAATGCTTTACATATATCTTTGCTTTTAATATATATAAAACCCTATGAGGTGGGCACTAGTATTACTCCTACTTTATAGATAAGGATGCTGAAACTTAAGAAAATAAGTAATGAAACCTCATGCAGCTCTGAAGTGTCAGAATTCCTTGATTCCAAATTCGGAATCACTGCCTTGCCCTGGACTGCCAGCAGTGCCAGTTCTCTGAGGCAGCCCCAATACAGCACACACCATTAAACAACCTATCTCCGTAGCTCCGTTGTGGTCACTAGGCTTTTCCCCCAGTCCCTCCCCCTGTTATCCAAGACAACAGATAAGAATTAGAGGTAGGTTTTTATACTAGGTGCCTTGTAACAGAATCAGTGATGAACACCATTTTTGCCGGGTTTTAAGGTTTGGGTCTGTGGTTTGTGTTATAGATCACTTTCACCTGTCTCTATCTAATTAAAAACTATGAATTGCCTTGTTTGCTGAAACTGGCTGTCATGAAATGTTGAAAATGCCTTAAAAGAAACAGTGACATTTGAAGAGGATCTTTTAAAAATTTCTGCTTTATGTAGTTCAAGATGGATGTCTGGACTCACGCATTTACAATCCCTTTATCCAAATTCTTACTGAAACAAGATTAAAGATATACAAAAAAAGAATAGAAAGGAGAATCCAGAGAATTTTTTTTTTTTGAGACGGAGTTTCGCTCGTTACCCAGGCTGGAGTGCAGTGGCACAATCTCGGCTCACCGCAACCTCTGCCTGCTGGGTTCAAGCAATTCTCCGGCCTCAGCCTCCCGAGTAGCTGGGACTACAGGCATGCACCATCATGCCCAGCTAATTTTTGTATTTTTAGTAGAGACGAGGTTTCACCTTGTTGACCAGGATGGTCTCGATCTCTTGACCTCGTGATCCACCCGCCTCGGCCTCCCAAAGTGCTGGGATTACAGGCTTGAGCCACCACGCCCGGCCAAATCCAGAGAATTTAATGACTTTCGGGAAAAGAGAGAGTGATTAAGATTTAAATTTACAGCTAAAAGCAGTGCATTTGGTAGCCCCAAAAGCAAATAAAAGATGAAGGCAGAGTTGTATAAGAAATAATGAAATAATCATAGAATAGGATGGAAAATGTATACACTTGGACAGAGGAAAAGTAATACTATAACTGACCCAGGTTGGGAGAAGAGGAGAGCAGATGAAGTAGAAATGTTAATATCTTCATTGTTAATCCCAGAGAATGAAAAGATATTGTCTAAAGTGGACTGTATAAGAACTAGACACTTAAGTGTGTTATATAAAGTTGTAAAGGTAATCAATAGAAGAGCCAATAGTAAAAATATAATTAACAAAACTTGGCAATGAAAAGGAAGTGAAAAGTCATATACATGGCTAAATTCCTCATCATTCATAGCAAGAAGTCAATTGATAAGATATAGATTTGGTAAATCAAGAAATAAATAATTCGCATATTGTTCTAAATGATCGTGATAACTAGCCAACAAAAGAACTAAAAATAGGCCAGCTACAGTGGCTCACACCTGTAATCCCAACACTTTGGGGGGCCAAGGCAGGCGGATCACTTGAGGTCAGGAATTGCAGTCCAGTCTGGCCAACATAGTGACACCTTGTCTCTACTGAAAATACAAAAGAAATTAGCTGAGCATTGTGGTACATGCCTGAGGCCCAGCTATTTTGGAGGCTGAGGCAGGAGAATCACTTGAGCCCGGGAGGCAGAGGTTGAGCTGAGATTGCGCCACTGCACTCCAGCCTGGACAACCGAGTGAGACCCTCTGTCAAAAAAAAAAGAAGAAGAAATTGCTGAAAATTGATTTTTTTTTTTAAGATGGAGGCTTGCTCTGTCACCCAGGCTGGAGTCCCATGGCACGATCTCAGCTCACTGCAACCTCTGCCTCCCGGGTTCAAGCAATTCTCCCACCTCAGTCTCCCAAGTAGCCAGGATTACATGCTGAAAATTGATACTTTTTATCTATTTTGGAGAAAAACTTCCACATGTATACCAAAAAGTAGGGACAATGATGTTCGTTGCAGCTCTATGTTGTAATAATGAAGAATTGGAAATATCTAAATGTTCATTGTACATAAATAAACTATACCACATTCATAGTTACAGCAGTTGAAAGAAGCAATGAAGATATATTTACTGATATGGAAAGATATTCAAAACATATTGTTAGGTCAAAAAAGCAAGAAGCTAGATAACAAATGTGGTATACTATTTCTATAAAATAAAAACCAAAACATGCATACTTAGAAAGATCGTAAAAATCTGGGAGAAAATCAACCAGTGTTAACAATGGTGGTTACCTCTGAGAAGGGGAATGTAATTGGGGTGATGATCAAGAGGGACTCAAGCTTATTTGTATGCTGTATAGTTTGAAATTTTTACAAGAGAATGTTCATGCATGATTTGTGTAACCTAAAACTTATAATCTGTAAGTGGATACCACTGGAGCAGAGATGTGGATACCACACAGGACACAGTCTTTTCATTTAATGCCACTCTATGACATAGCAACTTCTTTTTTTTACTGCATATATATATATATAACTTTAAAATAATACTTTTAAGCAACCACAGCAAAAATAATGTTTTCTCTCCTTTAGTTACAAAAAACTTCACAGAACAGTGTTTCTGCAGGTAATTCTGTAAGCCCAAAGGTTGCCCTCCCACCAGCCCCATAAATGATGGTTATTTATGACTACTTCATGACAGAGATGTGTACAGCTATTTACCATTTCTTCTGGGAGGATGGATGTTCACATTCATATGAGACAAAAACAAATCAAGATTCAACTAGATGGGCTGCTATAGGCTGGGGAATTAGAAGAGCAAAAATAAAAATAAAAAACAAACCCAGCAACCTATTCCAGTAAATCACTTCTCCTTTCTGTCTTGTTCTTAAGAAAGAATTTAACAACCTCGTTGGGGTTGCAGACATTTTTATGTACTTGCCACAGAGTTTTAAAAAGCATGAACAAAGTGTTTGGCTGAACTGGTCTCTGGACTGAAAGCCAGATTGTAATCATGGTGTATCTCTTTGTCCAGGGTTCGCTATTACAGTGTGTGTGTGTGTATGTCATTTCAACAATGGCTCCTCTCTTCTTTCTTATCTTTTGAGCACTCTTTCATAAAGCTCCAAAATTTTATCAGAACTTATAAGTTTCACTTCTTAAGACCAAGTATCACTTGAACATGATGGAGATGAGAGAATGTTTCCGTTCTTATTCAAATTCTGACCTTCTGACTACCTCCTTCCTTGAACATCCCACCATTTTGATCATTCTGAGCCTTGAGGAGTGGGTTGTGCTGAACCTTCTCTTCTATCACTTTTCTTTTAGATATGAGTCACTGAGAGAAAACCTAGGATCTTTCTAAACCAAGCACCACAGATCTTGGTTCAGATGGTGATGTTGAGCACCTTTTTTATTACCTATAAAAGAATTAACATTAATTAGTGCCAATTTAATAATGGAGTTTGTTCACAAATAAATAAAAATAGTATTTAATGCTTTCAACATCACTGTAAGGCTGAGTATTTTATTTTATTTTTTGTTTATTTATTTATTTATTTATTTATTTATTGTTAGGGAAAAGGTCTGCACTATGTTGCCCAGGCTGGACTCTTGGGCTCAAACAATCCTCCTGCCTCAGCCTCCTGAGTATCTGGGACTACAGGCACTCCACACAGCACCCAGTTTAGGCTGGATATTATTATTACCATTTTAAAGAAGGGGAAGCTGAGGTGAGAAGAGTTAGGAACTTCGCCCTTGGAGACGTATTACAACAAACTGCTCTCCCTTCCCAGCCTTTAACACAGCTCTGTTCGTCCAGTTATCTAACTGGAGGTCTTTATTAAAATGCCTCCTGGGCCTGCTTTTATAAAAGCACCTTTATGCAGTTTAGTAAACTTCCAAGGATTTTAATGGGAAAATCTCTTAATTAATCCCTTTGAAGTTGCTAACTTTCAGATATATTTGCAGTGACACCATGAGTTGCTTTTTAACCTGTTGAAACAAAGTACCCTATCTTTGATGTTAGGCTCTGAATCCTAACCCACCTTCTACCTGGGGCAGTACATTTAGGGCAGTGGACTGCTACTTGAGAAAAGGATCCATATATGTGGTGTCCTCATTATCACCCTCCCTCTGAACCCACTTTTTTTTTTTTAGCTGATGTTTGTAGCATCACTCCTGGGCTTTAAGAAACTCAAGAGGAGACAGTCAAGTCTCCCCACTTAGAACCAAGTAGGTTAAAGAAGAATATAGAGGTCAAAACAATACCACCACAATAGAAACATCACAAGGTCACCCCATCCTACCTCATGTCAGCTGGAGCCCAGGCCCTGACATTACCCAACTACCTCACATACTTAGACCAAACTAGGAAGGGCTCAAAGTCTGGAGTTTGATGTATCACACTAAGCCTTCATTTACTCCACTGATTTTTTTCTATCTGCACCTTCCCCCATTAACCAGGCAATACTGCTCCCACATGATATAGGCTTGTTCCCCAAGCCCTTTCCCTCCTTTTCCCAAGTGGAGCCATTCTCACTCTCTGCTTCATTCCCATTGCTCCAAAATGTCTGTGCCTTCCACAGTTAGCTAGCCTGTATAAGCCATGCAAATATATCAAAAGGCTTAGACTAGAATCTCCTTTCTTTTCCCAAATAAATTACACATAGTTCCTTCAAGACTAAACATATCCAAAACTAAAAAGAAATAGTATAAATACACACAATGCCCCCCACCTTATTTTGTAAGTAATTTATCATGAAAATCTTCCCCCATCAATCCATTTTCCATAGCATCCTTTTTAATGTTTCAAAATTCACTTATATTTCCCTGTCTTCCCACTGTTGAGCACTTAGGTTTTCTCTAGTTATTGGACATAATGAACACTTTACACCTGAATCTGTACACACAAAGCATGATTTCTATATTATAAGGAACGCAGCCTTGGTAAATAGGGAGAAGGGCCCTAGAAGGCCTGTTATGCAGCTCTATTTTGTGTGTGTGCCTGAGGTGACCTTCCTTTTGACAGTACTTGTTCACCTTGGCTTACAGTCATACCTGGGGACAGACTTGGGGAAAGGGCTTGAGGGCTGATAAACCTTGATATTTGTGTCTAAAAATTCACTTTTTTTTGTATATACTTCTTTTTATCAGTTTCAATAAAAGCGATGAAATAGAGCCAACATTCTCCTGGCCAATCCATGAGAATTCTGTCTGGGCAATTAGAAAGGCAATTAACTTCCTACAGTAAATAAGGAGTTTGTGGGGCCAGCAGCTAATCCGAGCCTTGGACTGGCTGCTTTTTCTTCCTTTGCCTCTGAGCCCTTTTTTTCTGAGTTACAGAAGGTTAAGAGAGGCAGTGATTGTCTTCGTTGGAATACGGGTATAATGATGATGATGGTGATGATGGTAATGATGATGAGGAGGACAATGATGATGATGTCAGCAATGATAGTACAACTTCAGTCACGTGTCACTTAATGTTGGGGATAGATTCTCAGCAATGCATTGTTTTCTCTTTCATCCTTGTGTGAACATCACAGAGTGTACTTACGCAGATTTAGACTGTACAAACATATAATTCACATATTTTGGAGATTAGGGAGTTTCGTATTACTTACTCAGAGAAAGCAAACCTTGAATACATTGGAGTCTCTACTCTTTTTTTTTTTTTTTTAATTATACTTTAAGTTCATGTCCTTTGCAGGAACATGGATGAATCCGGAAACCATCATTCTCAGCAAACTGACACAAGAACAGAAAACCAAACACCGCATGTTCTCACTCATAGGTGCGTGTTGAACAGAGAACACATGGATACAGGGAGGAGTCTCTACTCTTAAGAACAAATGGCTGACATTTGGGAAACTTGACTTGGTTGGAACATGGATGAATCTGGAAACCATCATTCTCAGCAAACTGACACAAGAACAGAAAACCAAACACCGCATGTTCTCACTCATAGGTGCATGTTGAACAGAGAACACATGGATACAGGGAGGAGTCTCTACTCTTAAGAACAAAGGGCTGACATTTGGGAAACTTGACTTGGTTGTTACAGAGACATGCACCATCAGCCAACTAGGAGTATTAAAAAGAGCTAAACAAAGTTGAAAGGTAGAAGAAGGGGGCATAAATGATTAAAAGGTGCTCACCAGAGAGAGGATGGTTTTGGTAGCTCCAGACTCAGGGAAGAATCTGGGGGAGATATTGGTCCTATGTATGTGTCATACTTGCTGCTTATCCCTGTAAAGAATGAAAACCATGGAGCCACAGGGATGATCCCCAAACATAAAACATCTGGAAATAGTAGCAATGTGACATGGAGTGACTCCGCTTTTGTCAGGACAAACAGGAAAGTAGTATCCAAAATCTTTTGTCTTTGTGACATTTTTGTCACATTTTTTTGTGACATTTATCATAGGATAAATGCTGTTGACCAGAATTTAGAGGATCCACCACAGGAATATAGAGGAGCCAATGTGCTTAGGAGCTTTTACTTTTAGCTCTGGCCACGTGGAGTTCCTGGGAGTGATTGTGATTCCTTGGATGACACTCAGAAGCAGGTGGTCCCAGTGGAAATATCCCTGCCCACTATCTGAACATAGAAAAGAAGTTTGTACCTGAAATCACTCAGAGAGGGTTTTCACCCAAAAGCTGCTATTGTCTGTCAAACTCTTCTAGAGAGGAAGAATAAGGAGTTGACTAAAATCAGGTGCTTGATAATCAACTCTGTAGACCTTAACATGAACCCAGTGAAGTAAAGGAAGAGATCACAGTAAAGAAGACAAAAATTCTCTATGATAAGATCCTTTCTATTGCTAGATCTTTGGCAGCCATTCTTTCAGTTCCCACAGACCGATATTTATCTTCAGAGCCAGCGGACCTGCAGGGGAACGTGAGGCATGTGCTACACTTAAAATGTCAACTAAAATCCAGTATTCTTCACTGACTATTAATTTCACACTTAGAAATATTAGCTGTAGTTTTTTCTATTATTAACAGGTTTCCCATATGTGAATGTATACGATTTAAAGTGTACTTACAGCCAGGCATGGTGGCTCATGCCTGTAATCCCAGAATTTTGGGAGGCCAAGGTGGGCAGATCCCCAGATCAGGAGTTCGAGACCAGCCTGACCAATGTGGTGAAACCCCATCTCTACTAAAAATACAAAAATTAGTTGAGTGTGGTGCACGTCTGTAATCCCAGCTACTCAGGAGGCTAAGGCAGGAGATGAACTTGGGAGGCGAAGGTTGTAGTGAGTAGAGATGGTGCCGCTGCACTTCAGCCTGGGCAATGGAGGGAGACTCTGTCTCAATAAATAAATACATACATAAATACATACATACATACATAAAAATAAAGTGTACTTACAATGTAGTCATCACTGCTATGAACAGCAGGTATGGGGTAACTTTTTTATTCTTCACATGTCTGTGAGGCAGTGGCTGCCATTGTAACAATGAAACCAAGCACAGAGAGGGTAAGTGATTGGTCTAAAATCAGACACTGACCAATGGGTAGAGTGGGGACTTGATCCTATCTGAGTGAGGACAGACCTAGATGGTATGATACAGCCATTACCCCTAGGCTACAAACCTGCACAGCATATTACTGTACTGAATACTATAGGCAACTGTAACACGATAGTATTTTTATATCTAAACATATCTAAACATAGAAAAGGTACAGTAACAATTCTTTATAAAAGCTTTTTAAAATGGCACACCTGTATAAGGCACTTACCACAAATGGAGCTTACAGGCTAGAAATTGCTCTGGGTGAGTTAGTGAGTGAGGGTGTGTGAATAGGAAGGTCTGGGACATACTGTACACTACTGTAGACTTTATAAACATTGTACATTTAGGCTACACTAAATTGAATTTTTAAATTTTTTCAATAATAAATTAGCTTACTGTAACATTTTTACCTTAGAAACCATAAACAATTTTTATTTCTCTGACTTTTTTACAGTAACATTTAGCTCAAAACACACATATATGACTATACAGAAATATTTTATTTTTTTACATCCTTATTTTATAAGCTTTATTCAAATTTTCAAATTTTTTATTTTTATTTTTTACTTCTTAAACTTTGTTAAATAACTAAGACACAAGTGACACACATTCGTCTAGGCCTACAAGGGTTAGGATCAGCAATTTCACTGTCTTCCACCTTCACATCTTATCCCCCTGGAAGGTCTTCAGGGGCAATAGCATATGTGGAGCCATCATCTCCTATGATAACAATGCCTTCTTCTAAATGTTCCCTGAAGAACTTGCCTGAGGCTGTTTTACAGCTAACTTTTTTAAAAAATAGGAGTACAATCACTCCCTTTGTACAGTATTCTGAGAAATGAAAATAAAAGGGGAACATCTTCCTGTTTAAAAAAAATAGGAGTACACTCTAACAGTAAAAAAAATATAGTAAATATATAAACCAGTAACATAATTATTATCAAGTATTATGTACTGTGCGGAATTGGATGTGGTATACTTTTATACAGCGTCATCACAAACACATGAGTAATGTGTTGCACTAGATGTTACAATGGCTGCAATGTTGCTAGATGATAAGAATTTGTCAGCTCAATTATAATCCTATGGGACCATCCTCATATATGGGGTCCATTGTTGACCAAAATGCCATTGCATGGCACATGACTGTATTCAATGAGTAAGCATTGACTCTGGCTAAAGCGTTCCTTCTACTGGCAAAATCATCTAGTCCAGAAACAATACTACAGAGCAGAGGAATGGGATAATTAGAACTGAAGTCTTCTCATCCCAGAAGAAATGTGGGGACTCAGTGATCTCTGTCTCCTTACAATGTGATCCAGTTCTGTGTTCATCCTGCTGTTCCTATTTTCATGAAGGGTAGACTTTACAGGTCTTCGACAATTTAAAAGCAGACACTTGAGGATTAAACTGGAATTGAGGCAAAGATTCGTAAATCTCCATCTAGCCACAAGAAGGCTGGAGACTTTGCCCCCAAAATCCTGGGACAGGGACTGATGCACTATCTATTACCTTGATGTGTTCAACATTCAGTTACAGAGAGGAGCTCAATTTTAATAGAATGCCAAGCAAAGAGCCTAGTGGACTATCAGGTATTGATTTAAGGTATCACAAAAAGTGCGTATATTCTGTGTCAGAAAGATAGAGGATCTTTTCTTGTGACCAGAATTACAGATCTTTCCAGCAAAAGACATCTGAAGGGCAACTGTACACTACACCAGAGGCAATTGCCAGGTTCTCAGCTGTTCCTACTACATCACCTTCAATTTTTTATTGTGGTTCTTTCATAAAACTTTGGGCTGTGCTGTAAAATGAGAATTGCTTTTATTAAAAGTCCACTTTTATTTAATGAGGCAGGAACATATGATATGAATGGGAGGCAATATGGGGAGTATGATCTGGGGAGATTATGATGGTTCCCTTGTTGTATGATTTCAGGGACACCAAAAAGACTCCACCCTGTCTCCCATTAAGTGTACCTATTCCTTCATTAAATAACTTTTTTCCCTTTCAGTCTTAAGGTCTTGCTGACTTCCAAGGTCCCCAATTTTGATGGAGTTACATAATCAGCTAACATTTTAGAAGGGGTACATTTTATTATACTGTTCATTTTATTTTATATTTTTAAAAATTAATATAATACTTTTTCTGATGAAATCTTACCTAGAATCCAAATACACAAATGCAGAAAAATTCTGAAGGAGGATGGAGGGCAGGGGCTCACCTACTTGGCTTCCTCTCCAAAGTCCAGGAAACAATAGTCAATTGTGTATTTTTAAAACAAAATTCAAATTAATCATTTGCATGTTCCCTTAAGCAACACTGCAGAACCTTATGGTTCCTCAACATACAGTGGGGATAATTAAAAAGTGGACAACTAGGCCAGGTGCGATGGCTCAAGCCTGTAATCCCAGGATTTTGGGAGGCCAAGAGAGGTGGATCATGAGGTCAGGAGTTCAAGACCAGCCTGGCCAAGATGGTGAAACGCCGTCTCTACTAAAAATACAAAATTAGCCAGGCATAGTGCAGGCACTTGCAATCCCAGCTACTCAGGAGGCTGAAGCAGTGAATTGCTTGAGCCTGTGAGGCAGATGTTTCAGTGAGCTGAGATTATGCCACTGCCTTTCAGCCTGGGTGACAGAGTAAGACTATGTCTGAAAAAAAAAAGAAAAGAAAAGAACAAACTGGTCAACTAGGTACTATGTGCCTTTCAGTATAATGCACTAGAAATGGCATAGGACCTTCACCATTTGTGAAGTATCCCCATAAAACAACCACAAGCATATCTAATCAAGCCTCTACTTCTTAATTATCTGTTTATAGGAAGTAAGAGGATAGAGAAACAAGTTAAATTACACCACAAATAATTTACCACGAGTAAACAGTCAGCAAAGTAGAGAAGAAGGGAAACTCTATAGGACAAATGACTTGGTTCATTCAGTAAATAAATAGCATGAAAAAAAAGAGGTGTCAGGAGAACTATTAGATTTTAAAAGACAACAGTAACAAAAAGACAAACAACCCAGTTTAGAAATGGACAAAGGACTTGAATAGACATTTCTTCAAATAAGATACATAAAAGGCCAAGAAGCACATGAAAGATGCTCAACATCATTAGTCATTAGGGAAATGCACATCAAAACCACCAGGAGGTACCACTTCACACCACTCCACACATTATGATGGCTATGCTCAAAAATACAGAAAATAACAAGTGCTGACAAGGATGTAGAGACATTTTAACTCTCATACATTGCTGATGGGAACGTAGAATGTGCCACCTCTGTGGAAAACAGTTTGGAGGCTCCTCAAACAGCTAAACAAGATTACCGTATTACTCAGCAATTCCACTTCTGGGTATATAACCAAAAGAATTGAAAACTGGTACTCAAATGCATGTATATGCATTTTATAGCAGGACTATTCACCATAGCCAAAAGGGGGAAACAGCCCAAATGTCCATTGATATGGTTTGGCTGTGTCAACTCAAATCTCATCTTGAATTGTAATTACCATAATTCCCACCTGTCATGGGAAGGACCAGGTGAAGATAATTGAATCACAGGGTTGGGTTCCCCCATCCTGTTCTCATGATAGTGAGTTCTCATGAGATTTGGTGGTTTTATAAGGGGCTTCCTCCTTCACTGGGCACTCATTCTTATTCTCCACGCTGCCATGTGTAGAAGGACGTATTTGCTTCCCCTTCTGCAATGATTGGAAGTTTCCTGAGGCCTCCCAGCCATGTGGAACTGTGAGTCAATTAAACCTCTTTCCTTTATAAATTACCTCGTCTTGGGTACGCCCTTATAGCAGTGTGAGAACAGACTAATACATCCATCAACAAATGAATGTACTAAGTGTGGTGTATATACACGATGAAATATTCAGTCATAAAAAGAAATGAAGTACTGATACATGCTACAATATCGACGAACCTCAAAAGCATGCTAAGGGAAAAAAGCCAGACAAAAAGACACGTACTTTATAATTCTATTTTATGAAATATTCAGAATACATATATCCATAGAAACATAAGGCAGATTGATGGTTGCCAGGAACTGGTGGGAGGGGAGAATGAAAAGCAACTGCTTAATGAATAGGATTTTGAGGTTCCTTTTGGTATCAGAAAAATGTTTTGGAACTAGATAGAAGTGATATTTGCACAACTTTGTGGCCACACTAAATGCCACTGAATTGTTCTCTTTAAAATGGCTAGTTTTGGCTGAGCGTGGTGGCTCACACCTGTATCCAAGCATTTTGGGAGGCCAAAGCAGGTGGATTACCTGATGTCAGGAGTTTAAGACCAGCCTGACCAACATGGTAAAACCTTATGTCTACTAAAAATACAAAATTAGCCAGACATGTTGGCGCATGCCCATAGTCCCAACTACTCTGGAGGCTGAGGCAGGAGAATCACTTGAACCCAGGAGGTAGATGTTGCAGTGAGCTGAGATTGCACCATGGCACTCCAGCCTGGGCAACAAGAGCAAAACTCTATCTCAAAAATAAAGAAAGAAAGAAAATGGCTAATTTTATGTTATGCAAATTTTACTCAATAAAATAAATACATAGGTTCATAATTGATAGATTTTTTTGAAACATGAGAAATATACCAACCAAATGCAATAGACCTACATCTTATTTTGTTTCTGAGTCAAAGCAATTATAAAAACACATTTCTGAGATAACTGGAGAAACTTGAACATTAGTTGAGTGTTAGATGATATTCTGGAATTATTGTTAGTTTATGTACTAATGGCATAGATATTATGTTTTTTAAAAATTCCTTCTCAGAGATTCAATGATGTCTAGGATGTGTTTTAAAATACTCAAAAGGGAGAGTTCAAAGGGGGAATAGTTGAAACAAGTTTGGCAAATTTTGGGCAATTGATAAGGCTAAAGTAATAGGGACATGGGCATGATTGCTACTTTTGTGTATATTTGAAATTTTCCATAATAAAATACTTTTTAACATGGTTTAAGAACCATAGATTTATTTGATACCATTTATAGTCCTTTGATATACATGCCTGGGAGGTTTTGGGAAAATATGGGAAGAAAGAGGTAGGGAGAAGGAAATGTAGCAGATGGAAAAGGGGAATAATGGGAAGGAATATTACAGGAGTTGAGCACTACATTCTCCAGGACTTTACTAGGGGTGTGTCCTTCAAGAAGAAAGAGAATACTGCACTTCCTCAGTTGCAAACTTCAGCCCATCCTGACTGCTTTCAGTGGCCACAGTCACAGGGGACCTGGATGTTGTGTAGGGGATACTCAGTATGTCTCTTCCCAGGGCAGAAGAAACAGCATTCTCATCACTGTCACCACCAATGCTTACTGGGCATCATCCATACATGAAATACTGTGGTTATCAGCAGCCCTAAGCTAAACCACAGCCTTAAACAGTGTCCTGCCAACAGCTAGTGATTGCATCCAAGTGGACCTTACTGGACTTAGCCTGGAGACAGAAGGGATCTGACACACCACAGTTCCTTCTTGATTCTGTGAAGTTGCAACAGATCTTAGCAAAGTTACCTGCACTGGTCATGGGCCCTGGACTCTAGTTCTGTCTCTGCCACCTACTAGCTGTGTGCACCTGTGCAAGTCTCTAGTTGCCCACTCTGAGTAGAGTATCCCATTTGTAGAAGGAGACTTTCAATGGTTTCTCTTGTCCCTTTTACCCCTACAAAGCATTCACTGCATTCATTCATTCATTGCATGTACATTTATTCTATAAATAACCTTAATATATACACTGTTAGCAAAGCACTTAAGGCTTTGTTAAACACATAATCTCTAGAAAGTTTTCCCTTAGCAGAACTCTCTAATGGTCTCTTGACTCCAAGAGCTGAGAGTTAATTACTCAAGGCTTCTCCTATAAATGGGAAAACTATAACAAATACCTTTCTTAATCCTTAGCATACGTACCTCACAGTGTAGCCCTAATATTAATGAAGGGAAATAGCTTCATTTTGCAATTATTGAAGGGTAAGGAGTTCTCCTAAATTCATTTCCTTTCCTTTTATTTAAAAAGATCCTGGAATTTTTCTATACAGAAGAAAACACCTAATAACATTTTTCTGTATGTCTTTCCAGAGATCATTTATCTGGTTTTAAATATACATATAAATTTATATATATATAAATAATTTAATTATATTTAACAATAATTAATAAATATATATAAATGATTATATGTGTGTGTGTGTATATATATATATGTATATATACATATATATATATATATATATGTATAAAAAACCAGATAAATGATCTCTGGAAAGACATACAGAAAAATGTTATTAGACATTTTCTTCTGTATAGAAAAATTCCAGGATTTAAAAAAAGGTATAATATATATATTTATATATATATATATAAATATATATCCATTTGTAATGGTTATGTAGTATGCCTGTATATGAATATGTATGAATGATTATGTAGTATGCCTGTGTACATATATATTATATATATATCTTATCTATAATATATATAAAACCATTTGTAATGGTTTTGTAGTATGCCTGTGTATGAATGCACTGTAACTAACTTAACAATTCTTTCTATATTTAGTTCCCTACTGTAAAAATGCTGTGATGAACATCCTTGGACATACGTCTTTAGTGGTTCAAGAAATTCCTAGAAATGAAATTTTTGGATCAAAGGAAATGTACATTTAAAGTTTTTTTAATTGTACTTTAGGTTCTGGGGTACATGTGCAGATCATGCAGGATTGTTGCATAGATACATACATAGCAAGGTGGTTTGCTGCCTTCATCCCCCCGTCAACTATATCTAGCATTTCTCCCCAACCTCCCCACCCACATTTAAAGTTTTGATAAAACTGTTTAAGTGCCCTCCAGAAAGATCAAAGCAAGCTGCACTCCTACTAGCACTATATGAAAATGCCTGTCACTGCATTCTTCCTTCCCAACATAAGCGTTAGAGTTTATTTCAGTCTTTGCCAATCAATCCTTCCTGACATTTTACAAGATCTCCTATAATGCTGTGTTTGCATTTCTATACCTGAGAGGTGCTCTACTGCCAGTTTCAGTATTTCCAGAGGTAACAGCCTCCTTTTCCTTTTTTTTGGTAGTGACGTGGTCTTGTTATGTTGCCCCAGGCTAGTCTCAAACTCCTGGCCTCAAGCAATCCTTCCGTCTCAGCCTCCCAAAGTCCTGGGATTACAGGCATGAGGCACCGTGCCAAGCCCTTTCTCCCATTTCTGAAGGGGCAGGAACCTACCACTATGAGCCTGTGCCTCTTAGCTGTCAGAGCAACAGTTGGGAGGATGCAGCCAGCCACAGCTGCTCCTTCTCTTCAGCCTACTGCTGTAGTAAGCTGGCTTTCTAATTAAATACTGCATTTCCAGCTTTAGGAGGTATTCATTCAAATTCTCTATTTAATCCCGAGCAACTAAAGTTAATACATCACTGCTCCTGTTTTTGGCTATGTAAAATAAAGTCTTTCCACAACTTAATTCTGTAATTAACACTTGATTTTTTAGGTATAATTTGATAGAGGAGATTAAGAGGGATAGAGGAGATTCTGTTTTATTTGGATTCCTTTCTATTATGATTTCCTGCTAGCTGCCTGACATATAGTTAGACAAACACAGAGGAAACACCATACCGTAGGTAACTCCATTTTTCATTCTTAAAAGATTCAGTTGGATTAATAAGTGTTAGCAATGATTTATCATACTGGTAGGGATTTTTTTCCCAACAAATTAAGTACCTAACTGATTTTTTTTTTGGCCAATCTTTCCTCCCCGACCTTCACCCTCACGACATAACAGTCCTGAGGTTATAAAAACATAGGGAGAGAGGTTATGAGAACCAGTAAGATTCAGAAAATACTGTCTGCCAGCCTAAGCTGCCTTTGTGATTGTGTACGAATTCCTGTTTCTGTTTTCTCTGCAGAAAACAGGCTGTTACATATTGCTCTTGGTTGCATTGTGAGATCAGCCTCTCTGGGGCCTCTCACCCTCAACAGAAGTCTCTCTGAAATAAACCACCAGTGAAGGTAGTGTTTCTAGCCAATGCGCTGATATAAGAAATTTAGAGTGTTTTATTCCCTCTGAAGAGGACACGATGTGAAAGGCAAGCTTTTTAGAAGGGTCACAGAGGGCTATGGATTTTCACTGGTCGTAAATCAAGCTGTTGATAAAAAGCAATGAGCTTTCCCGGAAGGTGCGATTTGAAGTAGGCCTGACCTAGGACACGGTGAATATACAGCACATTAAATAAGAGGCAATGATCACCTGGGCTACAGCCGGGTAGCTCCAATAATTTTTTAAAGTTTTATATTGAAGGCTCTAGGGAGTACTTTAAAATTACAATCTTTTGGAAAAAGCACTTCATTTGCCAGGCACCAGGGGCAGCTGCTGGAATCCGTGACCATCAGAGGACTCACCTACTCCAGCTTTGCTTTGAATTCACACCTTCACTTCCCCAAAAAGGAAGAACCAGTTGGTTTAGGGCAGTATTATTCACTTTTTTGAGCACATGCCTTATTCAGATAAATATAAAAATCTCATACACATACCCCCACAGAAATTCTGATGGCCTCTACACATAGTTGGCTTAGAAATCACTACCTTCTCTCTGGGTGCAGTGGCTCACGCCTGCAATCCCAGCACTTTGGGAGGCTGAGGCAGTTGGATTACTTGAGGTCATTAGTTCAAGACCAGCCTGCCAACATGCTGAAACATCTCTACAAAAATTAGCTGGGCATAGTGGCAGGCACCTGTAATCCCAGCTACTCAGGAGGCTGAAGCATGAGAATCACTTGAACCCAGGAGGCAGAGGTTGCTGTGAGCCAAGACCATGCCACTGCATTGAGTCTGGACAACAGAGCAAGACTCTGACTCAAAAACAACAAAATCACTGCCTTCTGCATCCTCCCCTGGCCTGAAAGATTATGTCTAGCTTTATTTGCAGTTGTTTTATTGTGAAAATAATAAGGGAGGCCAGGCGCGGTGGCTCACACTGGTAATCTCAGCACTTTGGGAAGCCGAGCAAAGTGGATCACCTGAGGTCAGGAGTTCAGGACTAGCCTGGTCAACATGGCAAAACCCCATGTCTACTAAGAAATACAAAAATTAGCTGGGCATGGTGATGGACGCCTGTAATCCCAGCTACTCGGGAGGCTAAGGCACAAGAATCACTTGAACCCAGGAGGCGGAGGTTGTGGTGAGCCAAGATTGCACCACTGCACTCCAGTCTAAGCAACAGAGCGAGACCCCATCTCAAAAAAAAAAGAAAAGAAAATAATAAGGGATTGTTTTTATTTTCCAAATACATGTTTTCAAATATTGAAAATGATATTTCAAACTGTATAGTTCTTCCAAGGGTGAATAATAGTCATCCCAGAGGCTCAAGAAATACCGTATTCCTGACATTCACCAGTCTAGACCGCTTTTCCTGCCTTCCTTCTGTGCACCATTCTTGTATTTAAGATCCTGGTCATTTAGGCTTTAGTATGAATCTGTCACTCTGTTGCTTCTCTGTAAATATGTAAACAGAAAGTTTTATCTCTGATTAGAATTGAAAGACTTCTGATTGGGGAAACAGATACTCAAAGTGGAAGACTGGATTCCCAAAAGTTCCAAACCTTGCAGAACCCAGAACCCACCCACACCAATTGAATCAGCTTCTCCAGAGGTATGGCGTGGGAATCTTTATTATTACAGATTTTTCCAGGTAACTCTGATACACATCCAGGTGTTTTTTTGTTGTTGTTATTTTTATTATTTTATTTTATTTTCCCTTAAGTTATTGGGGTACAGGTGGTATTTGGTTACATGAGTAAGTTCTTTAGTGGTAATTTATGAAATTGTGGTGCCACCATCACCTGAGCAGTATACACTGTACCATATTTGTCATCTTTTATTCCTTGACACCCTCCCACTCTTTTCCCCAAGTCCCCAAAGTCCATTATATCATTCTTATGCCTTCGCGGCCTCATAGCTTAGCTCCCACAGATCAGTGAGAATATACAATGTTTGGTTTGCCATTCCTGAGCTATTTGCCTAGAATAATAATCTTCAATCTCATCCAGGTCACTGCAAATGCTGTTAATTCATTCTTTTTTATGAGTATTTTGTATATGTGTGTGTGTGTGTGTAGATATATATATGTATATATGTGTATATATATATATGATGTAGTGTATATGTATATGATGCAGCTATTCACTTATAAATATATATACACATATGTCACAGTTTCTTTATCCACTTGTTGATTGATGAGCATTTGGGTTGGTTCCATGATTTTGCGATTGTGAATTGTGCTATAACCATGCATGTGCAAGTATCTTTTTCAAATAACCATTTCTTTTCCTCTGGGTAGACACCCAGTAGTGGGATTGCTGGATCAAATGGTAGTTCTACTTTTAGTTCTCTAAGGGATCTCCACACTGTTTTCCATAGCAGCTGTACATAGGAGTGTTCCCTGATCACTGCATCCACACCAACATCTACTGTTTTGTGGTTTTTCGATTATGGCCATTCATGCAGGAGTAAGGTGGTATCGCATTGTGGTTTTGATTTGCATTTCCCTGATCATTAGTGATGTTCAGCATTGTTTCATGTTTGTTAGCCATTTGTGTATCTTCTTTTGAGAATTGTCTATTCGTGTCCTTACCCCATTTTTTGATTTTTTCTTACTTATTTTGTTTTTTCTTACTTATTTGAGTTCATTGTAGATTCTGGATATTAGTCCTTTGTCAGATGTATAGATTGTGATGATTTTCTCCAATTCTGTGGGCTGTCTGTTTACTCTGCTGACTGTTCCTTTTGCCATGCAAAAAAGCTCTTTAGTTTAATTAGGCCCCAGCTATTTATCATCTTTGTTGTTATTGCATTTGCTCTTGGGTTCTTGATCATAAAATCCTTGCCTAAGCCAATGTCTAGAAGGGTTTTTCCAATGTTATCTTCTAGAATTGTTATGATTTCAGGTCTTAGGTATAAGTCCTTAATCCATCTTGGGTTATTTTTTGTATAAGGTAAGAGATGAGGATCCAGTTTTATTTTCCTACAGTGGCTAGCCAATTATCCCAGCCCCATTTGTTGAAAAAGGTGTCCTTTCCCCACTTTATGTTTTTGTTTGCTTTATCAAAGATCAGTTGGCTGTAAGTATTTGGGTTTATTTCTGGCTTCTCTATTCTGTTCCATTGATCTAAGTGCCTGTTTTTATACCCGTACCATGCTGTTTTGGTGAGTATGGCCTTATAGTATAGTTTGAAATCAGGTAGTGTGATCCCTCCTGGTTTGTTCTTTTTGCTTAGTCTTGCTTTGGCTATGCAGGTTCTTTTTTGTTCCATATGAATTTTAGAATTATTTTTTCTAACTGTGTGAAGAATGATAGTGGTATTCTGATGGGGATTGTGTTGAATTTGTAGATTGCTTTTAGCAGTATGGCCATCTGCACAATATTGATTCTACTCATCCATGAGAATGGGATGTGTTTCCATTTGTTTGTGTCATCTATGATTTTTTTCAGCAGTGTTTTGTAGTTTTCCTTGTAGAGGTCTTTCAACTCCTTTTTAGGTATATTCCTAAGTATTTTGTTTGTTTGCTTGTTTGTTTGCAGATATTGTAAAGGGAACTGAGTTCTTGATTTGATTCTCCACTTGGTCGCTATTGGTGTATAAAAGAGCTACTGATTTGTATACATTAACCTTGTGTCCAGAAACTTTGCTGAATTCTTTAATCAGTTCTAGGAGCTTTCTGGAAAAGTCCTTGGGGTTTTCAAGGAGTCCTTAGGGTTTTTATAAGCAATCATATCACCAGCAAACAGGGATAGTTTGACTTCCTTTTTACCAATTTGGATGCCCTTTATTTCTTTCTCTTGTCTGACTGCTCTGGCTAGGACTTCCAGTGCTATGTTGAAGAGGAGTGATGAGAGTGGGCATCCTTGTATTGTTCTCATTCTCAGAGGGAATGCTTTCAACTTTTCCCCATTCAGTATTATGTTGGCTGTGAGTCTTTCATAGATGGCTTTTGTTACGTTAATGTATGTCCCTTGTATGCAGATTTTGCTGAGGGTTTTAATCATAAAGGGACGTGGATTTAGTAGAATGCTTTTTCTGCATCTATTGAGATGATCATGTGATTTTTGTTTTTAATTCTGCTTATGTGGTGTATCACATTTATTGACTTGCATATGTTTAACTATTCCTGCATCCCTGGCATAAAACCCACTTGATCATGGTGGATTATCTTTTTAATATGTTGTTGGATTCAGTTAGCTAGTTTTTTGTTAAGGGTTTTAGCATCTATGTTCATCAAGGATATTGGTCTGTAGTTTTCTTTTTGGTTCTATCCTTCCCTGGTTTTGGTATTAGGGTGATGCTCCTTCATAGAATGAATTAGGGAGGGTTCCTTCTTTCTCTATCTTGTGGAATAGTGTCAAAAGGATTGGTACCAATTCTTCTCTGAATGTCTGGTAGAATTATGCTGTGAATCCATCTGCTCCTGGACTTTTTTGTTGTTGGTGATTTTTAAATTACCATTTCAATCTCGCTGCCTGTTATTGTCAGAGTATCTAATTCTTCACATCCAGGTTTGTAACCATCCAATTGACCCTACTTTTCTTAGCTGCTCAAAAAAAAATTTTTTAATGTTCTCATCACATTTTAATAGTTCATGTTGTGAATCTCACCTTCCAGTTGAAAAATCCAAATAAACTATGGTTACTTTACCATTAGGGTGCGAGCATGTGATAAGATCTACCATTCAGATGCACCTATGTAAGACTTTGAATCAGAAAGAGCTACCTAAGGAAACAGCCTAGCCACTGAGTGTACATATTTTGCTAGCACAGATGACTGCAGAGCCAGTGTTTCTGGGTTGTCAATAGTGGCTGCAGCTTGCTGAACAGCTTCCTCATTGGGCCAATTCAGCAGTGTGGTTCTACACGTTACTCCTAAGGGCTCTGTCTAGAGTACTGATTTTCAGTCTTAGCTGTTTATTGGAATCACCTGACGAGATTATTTAACATACGGATGCCTGGGTCCTGTTGCAAATAATCTGATTTATGATTTTTGATATGAGGTGTGACATGGGCATTAGCTCCCAGGTGATTCCAATGTGTATTCAAGTTTGAGAATCTCTAGACTTGAGCCTCTGTCTTTTTTTGTTCCAACAACAATTTATAAATTTTTTCCCAATTAAAATAGCTACAGTATTCTGGGTATGGTGGCTCAAACCTATCACCCAGAATATTGGTAGTCCGGGGCAGGAGGATCACTTGAGGTCAGGCATTCAAGACCAGTCTAGGCAACATAGAAAGACCTCATCTCTACTTAAAACAAAAATTAAAATAATTAGCTGTGGTAGTGTGTGTCTGTAGTCCAAACTATTCAGGAGGCTGAGACAGGAGGATCACTTGACCCTAGGAGTTCAAGGCTACAGTGAGCTATGATTGTACCACTGTCCTCTAGCATGGGTGACAGAGCGAGACCCTGTCTCTAAAAAGAAACAAACAAAACCTGCAGTGTGTTCTGATGTCTGCACCTAAGAAGTCTGATCAATACAGATTCCCAAGGTCTTTTCCAGCTCTGAAAACATAGGATTTTATGGTGCTCTGTCTTTCTACATTGTTAAAGGAGTACCAAGACAATTCAATGAGGAAAAGTAGTCACTTCAACACATTGTCCTAGGACAACTGAATAGTTGAAAGAATGAAGTTGGACCCCTAGCTAACACTGTATGTAATAATGAACTCAAAATGGATCAAAGACTTAAATATAAGAGCTAAATTATAAAATTCTTAGAAGAAAACATCGGTGTAATTCTTCTTAACCTTGGATTTGTAAATGTATATTGATACATGCTATGACATGTATGAACTTTTTAAAAATTATACTAAGTGGCCAGGCACGGTGGCTCACACCTGTGATCCCAGCACTTTGGGAGGCAGAGGCAGGCGGATCACCTGAGGTCGGGAATTCGAAACCAGCTTGGCCAACATGGAGAAACCCTGTCTCTACTATAAATACAAAATTAACCACATGTGGTGGTGCATGCCTGTAATCCCAGCTACTCGCAAGGCTGAGGCAGGAGGATCGCTTGAACTCAGGGGGTGGAGATTGCAGTGAGCCAAGATTGTGCCATTGCATGCCAGCCTGAGCAACATGAGCTAAACTCCATCTAAAAAAAAAAAAAAAAAAAAACTAAATAAAAAAGGACAGTCACAATGGACCACATATTTTATGAATCCACTAATGTGAGATATCCAGAATATCAGAATGGGTGAATCCATAAAGAGAGAAGTACATCAGTGGTTGCCTAGGACTTAGAGAGTTGGGGAGAAGCGAGGAGTGGCTACTAATGGGTATGGGGTTTCTTTTGGGGGTGATGAAAGTGTTCTAAAGTTGACTGTATTTATAGTCACACAAATCTGTGAATATCCTAAAATCCATTGAACTAGACACTTTAAAGTTACGGTATATGAATTATATATCAATAAAGCTGCAATAAAAAAATTTGGAGGGATTCCAAACCTTGGCCTCTGGCAGAGGAAATATCTAGTAGGAAGAGTGGTGAGAAATCTCTCTAGAGCTCAGGAAATAATCTCAGATAGTTAGTCACCTCTTCTGCTGGTTGTTAAAGGACACTGCAGAAATGCATGGTTCTGAGTGCAACAGGGAGTCCCTAAGTATGTGATAGTAGAAAGAAGAGTTAGTGGCAATTAAAATACTGTTTTTGAGAAGAATTTGGAAAAATAATAGTATTACAACTATTCAATCTCTTTTCTATGGTTAGGAAGAGGGTCATGGGAGAGAATTGTCTAGGGTGTGTTGTGATACACAAGTGTTAAAGACAGGGAGAAAAAGCGGACAGAGACAAATGTGGTTGTCATGGTAGAACCAATCCAGAGAGCAGGTGCAAAATTCCTGTGGAAAGTGCAAATGTGAGACATGTTTAAGAGCTTTGCATCAGAATTGTTAATAGGGGTTGCCTCCAAGAAGTGGACTTGGGGTGGAAGGGGAGAGGGCACTTTTACTTTTTATTGTATTTTTCTTCTATGTCATCAGAATTCTTTACAACAAATGTGTATTACTTTGTGATTAACAACAGAAAAATGAGCTGATTTGCTTTGGCAAGTGTGAGTATAGCTATTTAAATGAGAAGAAGATCTAGAAGAGAACCAAGAAGCAGAAGGGAAGGGAGATAGGGAAGAAAAAGAACAAAGGATGGAGGACAACAGTTACCATCAAAAAGCTATTAGGAGAAATGAGTACATTATGACTTCAAATGTTTAAAAACTAGTTCTAGAAGACTTTTTGCAGTACAGGGTAACAAATAAAGACTGTATCCTTTATTTTGTACTTGTTTATTTAACTCTTTTCCCATTTAAAAAAAAAAAATGTGCAGCTCAGTGCCTGAGTTCGTTTAATTGTACATAAACACGCTCTGAGGCTGAAGCAAATCTGACTGATTTTCAACATGAAAATAAAATATAAAAACTGTTCTTGGCACTATTTCTAAATAGAACTAATGCCAGAATTGCCTGAATCATCAGAATCGTCTGTTTTGGAAAAATAAGATTCATCAAATGAATCTTCAGCCAACAACTGTTTGAGAACGATGTTAACATCACACATAGAAATGCTGCGTTTTCTAGGATTTGACATTTTCAGTGATTGAGAATTACTAAATTTTTTAAATGGGAATACCACTATTGAAAACAGAATGCTATGAATAGAATGATGTCTTTTGTTTCCAAAGCTGATATACTAGAGCAACATGAAAATAATAAAGGCAAGATATTTTGTGGCAAAGTTATCATGGAGTAAAAGCTGCAGCCGCCAGCACCACTGGCAAGTATTCTTGGGGCAAACAGGAAAAGGGTTAAGTGATTTTTATTAAGGTTACAAATTGAAGGTAAGCTAGAATTTTAGTAAAATAAAGTTGGAAGACATACAGTGGAATACTGAATACCAGGCTAATCTTTTAGTTTATTCTATAGAGAATGAGAATTTCTCAAAGAATTTTTAGCGAGTAGAATTGTATTTGGTACTAACATATAGCAGTGTTTCTCAAACCTGGCTGTACATCAGAATCATAGAACTAACCTTAAAGATATATAGATTCCTTGGGCCTACCACCCTTCTTATGCAATAAGTTTGGGTTGGGGGCTGGTCTAAGACTCTGCATTTGTAAATCTTACAGGTCTCTGATGCTCTACCACTTTAGGAGTGGGTAAAATACAGGATAAATTCGAGTGCAGACAGGGAGACGAGATGCCTCTGGAAAAGTTCTGGCACAGTAGGCTGGACTACTGAACTGGAATGGTAATAGAAAAGACTAATATGACCACAGTATATGAAGCAAAATTAAAATATTAATATTGGCCATGTGCGGTGGCTCACACCTATAATCCCAGCACTTTGGGAGGCCAAGGTAGGTGGATCATTTGAGGTCAGTAGTGCAAGACCAGCCTGGCCAACATGGTGCAACCCTGTCTCTACTAAAAATACAAAAATTAGCCTGATGTGACAGCTTGCACCTGTAATCCCAGTTACTCGAGAGGCTGAGGCAGGAAAATCACTTGAACCCAGGAGGGGGAGGTTGCAGTGAGCTGAGATCACACCACTGCACCCCAGCCTAGGCAACAGAGCCTGACTCCATCTCAAAAAAAAAAAAAATAATAATACTGGCTGGGCGTGGTGGCTCATGCCTATAATCCCAGCACTTTGAGAGGCCAAGGCAGGTGGATCACCTGAGGTCAAGAGTTCGAGACCAGCCTGGCCAAGATGGTGAAACACCATCTCTACTAAAAATACAATAATAATCATCATCATCATCATCATCATCATCATCATCTTAGTGTGGTGGCAGACACCTGTAATCCTAGCTATTCAGGAGACTGAGGCAGGAGAATTTCTTGAACCCAGGAAGTGGAAGTTGCAGTGAGCTGAGATTGCACCACTGCACTCCAGCCTGGGTGACAGAGCAAGACTCTGTCACAAATAATAATAATATTTACATAACCCTAACTTATAGGGTTATTTTTAAGCTACAGAAATCAAGGCACTGTGTTGTTTTTGAAAGGGTATCTGTGGCAGAATCGATAAGATTTGGCAAATGCTTGATATTATGTCCTATGAGACAATTATCAGTCTGTTTGATTAACTATAGAGTATCCCAGAACCTTGAACAGTGTATGGGATGTAGTAAGGCTCAGTAATGATTGCTGAATGAAAGGAAAAATGAATGATTGAATGAATAAATGAGAGAATGTCAAAGCTGACGCCAGGGGTTTGAGTTCTGTGACTTTACCTTGTGGTACAGACATTTAGGGAATCTGGTTTCAGGGAAAATAAGATAGATTTCCCTGGTTGAATGGGAAAGAATGGTGATGTTACCAGTAGATGGTCTTGACTGCAGGTAGTCCAGGTTCTTAGTGTTTTGAACAAAGAATTGGACAAAACACACAAAGCAACAAAAGAACAAAGCAATGAAAGCACAGATTTATTGAAATGAAAGTACACTCCACAGAGTGGGAGCAGGCTGAAGCAAGCAGCACATGAGCACTGGTTATAGAATTTTCTGGGGTTTAAATACTCTCTAGTTACTTGGTTTACACCCTATGTAAATGAAGGAGTGGCCTACAACCAGTCTGAATAGTGATCAGTCAGAGGCTGAAGTGAAATTACAAAACTACACCCTATGCAAACATCTGATTGGTTCTGGAAGGGACCAATCAGGGGCTGAAGTGAAGTTACAAAGTTACACCCCTATGCAAATGAAGACTAGGCCCATGACCAGTCTGACTGGTTGCCAGAGGGAACCAATCAGAGGTAATTTCCATTTCTCATCTGCAACACAGAAAACTGGGGATTGCAAAGGGGAGTAGCCTCTATTCTTTTGTGACTCAGATGTGGAAAGTTGAGATTCTTTTGATTTAGTTCTAGGAAGTCAATGTGAATCATCCTTAGGTTCCCTGCCTCCAGACCCTATTCTCCTTCTTTAGAGAGATGTGCAATACCCTAGGGATCATAGGGAAATCTGTGAGTGCACCTCTCTATGTAGAGCATTATGGCTGGGACAGTAGCAGGAAGAAGTCTGGAGAAACTTTTCATGGCTATAAATCCTTTCTGTAACTATCTACAAAATCAAGCTCTGTGTGACATTCAATCTGGTCATCTGGTCATGCTGTGTTCTCTGACTACAGGTGGGAGGTTGGCAGCTAGGAGGTTTGGACAAGTCCACATTTTCTCCTTTGAGCTTTTAATTAGGTCAACTCACCTCACAGCTTTAGTTGCCACCCACAAAGGAACATGCACTTCAGCCTCATTCACTCACATATCAAGTACATCCTAACTTCTCTCTGCTCAATCCCTCCTTACCCCTTTCAAATTCCTCCTCTCTACAATCCACCTACCCCACCATGAGAACCACCACAATCCGTTCCTATATTTACTTGGCCCTTGACCTTTGGGCCCTGCCTCCCTTTCACAGAGAGGTGGGGCTTCTGGTGTGTCCCTGAGCATCCTCTCAGAAGTGTGTCTGGACTTTCACTCTGCCTCCTTGCCTCTGTTCCTGCTGGGCATCAACTTCTAGGCTGGAACCCCACCAAACCACCTTGGTTCTCCCCAGAAGGAGGATGACACAAGCATGCAGGAGAGAGCTTTAAAAAATAAATGAACATTTCCCTCTTCCCTATAAGAGAAACTAAGACATGGACTAGATCCATGGTCCATTTCTATTCAGAATGAATCACACCTGGGTCAACCCCCACTTATAGATTGAGCAGAACATCATCTTCTTGTGGAATCTTGAGAATTAATTGATAGAAAGAGATAGAAAGAAGGAAAGAGGAAGGGAGGAGGGGAAGGAGAGAGGGAGTTAGCAAGGGAGGGAAAGAGGGATGGAAAAGGCTATTTTCCCTTCAAACTCGAACATTCTTTGATCTAGTAAATATATTGCCTTGTTTTAGATCCCTCTACCCAGAGATGGAAAAGAGATTTCAGGTGGGAAGTGCCCAACAAGAGTGGGGAGAAACTTGGGAGTGGCATATTCTATTTTCTCTGGGTGGTAATGGGGAGGAAAGGCCAGGAAACCAAGTGGTATGGCCAGGCTGTAATGGTTTGCCTGAAGAGGGTCTCCGTAGCCACAGGCTCCTGATGTGAGACCTCAGAGTCAAGTTCTGGAGCCAAATGAAGCTAGGTCAGAGGATTTGGGAACATAATAGCCATGAGTAGCAGAGCCAGTATAAAAATGGAAAGTGATATGGGAAACTTCTAGGAATATAGGACTTTTCCCAAAGTTTCTAGTCCCTGCTTATGTAAGTAGTCAATTCCATTCAAAGGGGCCAGGGTGGATATGAGTATTCTGAGGTCATATTCTGGGTGCCTTGGCTGCCTCTTAAGTGTTTATTAAATCTCTACTATATATCTGATTTTTCTTCCCCAACCTCTGTACCCAGAGAAGTTAACAATTCTGCTGTTATCAATCTGGTGCAGCTGGAGACCCACTGTCTCAACTAGTTGTTTTTTTTAATGAAGGAGCTAAATTCCCAGCTTTCAAATCAAATGATTAATGCTATTTGAGAAAGGGAATCAGGTGATGCGTGTTTGTGGAACCAAGGAGCCAGGCCCGATTTTCACAGGGGAAAGTGGTCATTTGTCAGGAGTGCAATCTTCGGGGTCTTCAGAGATGTGAAGGTGTCACACGTACAAGTTGTCATATGACATTCTGCTCCTACTACTCCCTATTTGTGAGGGATGTTGCCACTTAGGAAGACAAGACTTTATTATAAACAACTACTCTTTGCCCAGCTCAAAATAGTTTTTTCTCTCTTATATTCTCTTTCATTCTTCCATTTTTTAAAATCAACTTTTAAAAACATTTTGGACATTAAGCTATTACCAATTTTTCACGATTATAAACACAACCACAGTAAACATGTCTATACATATATCTGTGTAATTTGTCCAATTATTTCCTGAGGATAAATTCTTAGAAACAGAATTGCTGAATCAAAAGAAATGGAAAGAATGTAATAAAATTTGCCATGTTAACCTCAAGATTGTAACAATATATGCCCATCAGCCAATTCTGACAGTACCTTTACCTCATATGTAACAAACTTTTCAAATCTTTGCTAATCTGAAGAGGTTAAAAATATATATTTTTCTTGAATTAATTTCATTTTTATTTATCAAAGATTTTTTTGTTAGGTATGTTTATTGAGCATTTTAATTTTTGTGAGTTTCCTTTTCATGTTATTTGCCTATTTTTATTTTTCTTATAAACAATTTCCTGTTTATTAATAAAAGCCTTTTATCTATCGAGACTATTAACCCTTTGTCAACCATGTGTGTTGCAAGTATTTTTTAGTTTGTCTTTTGTCTTTGTGGTATTTGTTTTGCTTTGTATGTTGAATAAAAATGTATTGTTTTTGTTTAGACAAATCTATTTGATATTTGCCTTTAGAAGGAAAATCTTGAAAGAACTTGGGGTGAAAAACTTACTAATGATGAACAAAAATAAGAATTACATTGGACTTGGCTGGGTGTGGTGGCTCACACCTGTAATCGCAGCACTTGGGGAGGCCGGGGCGGGTGGATTACCTGAGGTCAGGAGTTCGAGACCAGTCTCACCAACATGGTGAAACCCCGTCCCAAAAAAAAAGAATTACATTGGACTTACCTTTAGAAACCATGCAAGCAAGAAGAGAGTGGAATGAAATATTTAAAGTGTTGGGAGGAAAAGACCCACAAACCTGGAATTCTGTATAATTTTCTTTCCAAAGTAAAAGATAAATAAAAACTTTTTCAGGCAAATAAAAACTGAGGCAATTTGTGACTATTAGAACTGCCTTGCAAGAAATGTTAGAAGTTTTTCAGTGAAGAGAAAAGTTATGTCAGAAATTCAGATCTACATTTAAAAAACAAAGACTGTTAGAGAAAGAATTAATGAAAGTAAAATAAAATTTTGTAATTTTGATATTCTTTTTAAAAAATTTTTGTGGGTACATAGTAGGTATATTATTTATGAGGTACATGAGATGATTTGATAAAGGCATGCAATGTGAAATAAGCACTTCATGGTGAATGAGGTATCCATCCCCTCAAGCATTTATCTTTGAGATAAAAATAGTCAAATTACATTATTTAAGTCATTTAAAAATATATAATTAATTTATTATTAAATATAGTAACCCTATTGTCCTATGAAATAATAGATCTTATTCATTCTTGCTTACTTTTTTTGTGCCCATTAACCATTCCCACCTCCTCCCTCCCCAAGCCCCACACTATTCATCCCAGCCTCTGGTAACCACCCTTCTACTCTCTGTATTCATGAGTTCAATTGCTTTGATTGTTAAATCCCACAAATAAATGAGAACATGTGATATTTGTCTCTCTCTGTCTGATTTATTTTGCTCAGCATAATAATCTCCACTCCTATCCATGTTGTTGCAAATGATTGGATCTCATCCTTTTTATGGCTGAATAGTACTCCATTGTATGTAAGTACCACATTATCTTTAGCCATTCATCTGTTGATGGACAATTAGGTTGCTTTCAAATCGTAGCTATTGTAAACAGTACTGCAATAAACATGAGAGTGCACAGATCTCTTCAATATACTGATTTCCTTTCTTTCAGGTCTATCTATGCACTGCAGTGGGATTGCTGGATCATATGGTTAGCTCTATTTTTACTTTTTCGAGGAACTTCCAAATTATTCTCTATAGCAGTTTTACTAATTTACATTCCCACCAACATTGTACAAATGTTCACTTTTCTCCAATTCTCTCCAGCATTTGTTATTGCCTGTCTCTGATGATCGGTGATGTTGAGCACCTTTTCATATGCCTGTTTGCCATTTGCATGTTTTCTTTTGAGAAATGTCTGTTCGTCAGATTTCGTGAGAACCTGGCTAAAGCAAAAAAAAAAAGAAATGAAAAAAAAAAGAAAAAAAGAAGTGTCTATTCAAATAATTTGCCCATTTTTTATCTAATTATAGATTTTTTTCCCTGTAGAGTTGTTTGAGATCCTTACATATTCTGATTATGAATTCCTTGTCAGATGGGTAGTTTGCAAATATTTTCTCCCATTTTGTGGGTTGTCTCTTCACTTTGTTGATTGCATTCTTTGCTGTACAGAAGCTTTTTAGCTTGATGTGATCCCATTTTGTCCATTTTTGCTTTGGTTTCCTGTACTTCTGGGGTATTGCTCAAGACATTTTTGCCCAGGCCAGTGTCCCAGAGAGTTTCCCCAATATTTTCTTGTAGTAGTTTCATAGGCTGAGATCTTAGATTTAAGTCTTTAATTTATTTTCCTTTGATTTTCATATATGGTGAGATAGGAGTCTTGTTTCATTCTTTCACATATGGATATCCTGTTTTCCCAGCACCATTTAATGACAAGACTATCTTTTCTCCAGTGTATGTTCTTGGCAACTTTGATGAAAATGAGTTCACTGTAGGTGCATGGATTTGTTTCTGGGCTCTCCATTCTGTTTCATTGGTCTATGTGTCTGTTTTTATGTCAGGACCATGCTATTTTGGTTACTATAGCTATGTAGTATAGTTTGAAATCAGCTACTGTGATTCCTCCAATTTTATTTTTTTGCTTAAGATAGTTTTGATTATTCTGGGTCTTTGGTTTTTCCATTTAAGTTTTAGGAGTTTTTTTTTTTTTTTTTTTTTTNCTTTCTCAAGAGTGTTTTGGCTGTTTGGGGTCTTTCGTGATTCCATATGAATTTTGGGATTTTTTTTTTCTATTTCTGTGAAGAATGTCATTGGTATTTTGACAGGGATTGCATTGAATTTATAGATTGCTTTGGATAGTATGGACATTTGAACAATATTGGTTCTTCCAATCCATTAAAATCATTGAGTATTTTTCCATTTTTGTGGTCTTCTCTTCCATTTTTTTCATCTGTGTTTTATAGTTTTCATTATAGAGATCTTTCACTTTTTTAGTTAATTCCTAGTATTTAATTTTATGTGTGGCTATTGTAAATAGGATTACTTTTTTATTTCTTTTTCACATTGTTCACTGTTGGCATATAGAAATGCTACTGATTTTGTATGTTGATTTTTCATCCTTCAGCTTTACAGAATTTATCCATTTTAATCATTTTCTTGTGCAGTCTATAGGTTTTTCCAAATATTAGATTATATCATCAGCAAACAAAGAAAATTTGACTTCTTTTTTCAGTTTGGATGAACTTTATGTCTTTTTCTTGTCTGATTGCTTTAGCTAGGACTTACAGTACTGTGCTGAATAACAGTGGTGATGATGGACACCCTTGTCATGTTCCAGGTCTTAGAGGAAATATTTTCAGTTTTTCCCCATTCAATATGATATTAGCTTTGGGTCTGTCATATGTCTTTTATTATGTTGAGGTATGTTCCTTCTATACCAGTTTTTTGAGGGTTTTTTTCATAAAGAGATGTTGAATTTTATCAAATGCTTTTTCAGTGTCAATTGAAATGATCATGTGGTTTTTTTATCCTTCATTCTGTTGATATGATGCATCATGTTTATTGATTTACATATGTTGAATCATCCATGAACTGGAACTCTGGATCCATGTGGTTCCCACAAAAGACATGATCTCATTCTTTTCTATGGATGCATAGTATTCCGTGGTGTTTATGTACCACATTTTCTTTATACAGTCTATCACTGATGGACATTTAGGTTGATTCCATATCTTTACTATTGTCAATAATGCTGCAATGAACATTCATGTGCATGTGTATTTAGAAGGGATAAATCCCACTGGGTCATATTGAATGATCTTTCTAATGTATTATTGAATTTGATTTGCTAGTACTTTGTTGAGGAATTTTGCATCAATATTCATCAGAGATATTGGCCTGTAGCTTTCTTTTATTGATGTGTCTTTGTCTGGTGTTGGTATAAGGGTAATACTGGCCTCATAGAATGAGTTTGGAAGTATTCCCTCATCCTCTGTTTTTCAGAGTAGTTTGAGTAAAATTGGTATTAATTCTTCTTTAACTGTTTGGTAGAATTCAGCTGTGAAGACACAGGGTCCCAGGATTTCTTTGCTGAGAGATTTTTTTTATTATGGCTCCAATCTCATTAGTTGTTATTGGTCTGTTCAGGTTTTGGATTTCTTCCTGGTTCAGATGCAGTAGGTTATATGTGTCTAGAAATTTGTCTATTTTTTTCTATATTTTCCAATTCATGGCATATAGTTGCTCATAGTAGCCACTAATGATCCTTTAAATTCCTGCAGCATCAGTTGTAATGTCTCCTTTTTCATTTCTGATTTTATTTATCTGGATCTTCTGTTTTCTTAGTCTGGCTAAAGCTTTGTCAATTTTGTTTAACTTTTCAAAAAACCAACTTCTTGTTTCATCGATCTTTTGTATTGCTTTTTTCATTTCAATTCCATTGATTTCTGCTCTGATCTTTATTATTTCTCTTCTTATACTAGTTTTGGGTTTGGTTTGCTCTTGCTTGTCTAGTTCTTTAAGATGCAGCATTAGATTGTTTATTTGAGGTTTTTATTCTTTTTTGATGCAGAGGCTTATAGCATAAAATTCCCCTTGAATGCAGCTATTGCTACATTACATCAGTTTTTATATGTTGTGTTTCCATTATTATTGTTTTAATAAATTTTTCAATTTCCTTCTTAATTTTGTCATTGACTCACTGGTTATTCAGCAGTATATTGTTTAATTTCCTTATATTTGTATAGTTTCCAAAATTCCTCTTATTAATTTTTTGTTTTATTCCATTGTGGTCAAAGAAGATGCTTGATATTATTTCTATACTTTGAATGTTTTAAGACTTGTTTTGTGACCTAGCATATGTTCCATCCTTGAGAATAATCCAGGTGCTGAGGAAAAGAATGTGTATTTGCAACTCTTGGAGGAAATGTTCTGTAAATACCTGTTAGATCTCTTTGGTCTGTAGTGCAGGTTAAGTTTGATGTTGCTTTGTTGATTTTCTGTCTGGAAGATCTGTCCGATGCTTAAAATGGGTTGTTGAAGTCTCCAGCTATTATTATATTGAGGCCTATGTCTCTCTTTAGCTCTAATAATATTTCCTTTATATATCTGGATGCTCCAGATTTGGGTGCATATATATCTTAAATTGTTATATCTTCTTGTTGAATTGTCCCCTTTATCATTATACAGTGACCTTCTTTATCTCTTCTTATAGTTTTTGTCTTGAAATCTATTTTGTCTGTTATAAGTATAGAGGCTCCTGCTTTTTTTCAGTTTTCCATTGGCATGGGATATTTTTTTCCATCCCTTTATTTTCAGTCTATGTGTTTCTTTATAACTGAAGTGTGGTTTTTTTATAAGCAACAGGTNTCCTTTCACCATTATGTAATGTTCTTCTTTGTCTCTTTTGATCTTTTTTGCTTTAAAGTCTAATTTATCCGAGATGAGAATTGCAACTCCTGCTTTTTTTTTGCTCTCCATTTGCTTGGTAAATCTTCCTCCATCCTTTTATTTTGAGCCTTTGTGTATCCTTGCATGTGAGATGGGTTTCCTGGATACAGCACACTGATGGTTTTTGGCTTTTTATCCAATTTGCCAATATGTGTCTTTTGATTGGAGAGTTTCATCCATTTACATTCAATGTTATTATTGCTAAGTAAGAACTTACTCCTGCCATTTTGTTATTTGTTTTCTGGTTGTGTTGTGGTCTCCTCTTCTTTGTTTCATTCCTTCCTGTTTTAAGGGTGATTTCCTCTGGTGATATGATTTGGTTTCTTGCTTTTTATTTTTTGTGTATCCATTGCAGGTTTTTTGGTTTGAGGTTACCATGAGGTGTGTAAATACTATATTATAACCCATTATTTTAACCTGATAACAACTTAAAACTATTTGCATAAACAAGCAAAAACTAATAAATATTCTATGCCTTAACTTCATCTCTCTACTTTTTAACATTTTGTTTCTGTTTATATCTTAATTGTATTGATCATGTCTTTAAAAGTTGTTGAAGTTATTATTTTTGATTGGTTCATTATTTAATCTTTCTACTTAGGATAAGGGTAGTTTACAAACCACAGTTGCAGTGTTATAATGTTCTGTGTTTTTCTGTGTACTTACTGTTACCAGTAAATTTTATACCTTCAGGTGATTATTTATTGCTCATTAATGGCCTTTTCTTTCTGATTGAAGTACTCTGTTTATCTTTTCTTGCAGAATAGGTCTGGTATTGCTAAAATCTCAGCTTTTATTTGTCTGGGAATGTATTTCTCCTTCATGTTTGAAGGATATTTTTGCTAGCTAGGGTAAAAGGTTTTTTCCTTCGGCTTTAAATAGGTTATGTCTCTTTTTTCTGGCCTGTAAGGTTTCCATTGAGAAGTCTGCTGCCAGATATAATGAAGCACCATTGTATGTTATTTGTTTCTTTTCTCTTGCTGCTTTTAGGATCCTTTCTTCATCCTTGACCTTTGCGAGTTTGATCATTAAATGTCTTGAGGTAGTTGCTTTGTGTTAAATCTGCTTGGTGTTCCATAACCTTTTACACTTGGATATTGATATCTTTCTCTATGTTTGGGAATTTATCACTTTGAATAAATCTTCTACCCCTATTTCTTTTGCTACCTCCTCTATAAGGCCAATAACACTTAGATTCACCCTTTTGAGGTTATTTCCTACATTCTGTAGGCATGCTTTATTGTTCTTTATTCTTTTTTCTTTTGTCTCCTCTGACGATGTATTTTCATGGTTTTTTTTCACTTTTATTTTAGATTTGGGGTACATGTGAAGGTATGTTACACAGGTGAACTCGTATTATGGGGGTTTGCTTTACAGATTATTTCATCACCCAGGTACTAAGCCCAGTACCCAATAATAATGTTTTCTGCCTCTCTCCTGCCTTTCACCCTCCACCCTCAAGTAGACCCCAGCATCTGATAGTCCCTTCTTTGTGTTCATGCGTTCTCATCATTTAGTTCCCACTTATAAGTGAGAACATGCAGTATTTGATTTTCTGTTCCTGTGTTAGTTTGCTAAAGCTAATAGCTTCCGGATCCATGCAGTTCCCACAAAAGACATGATCTCATTCTCTTCTATGGCTGCACAGTATTCCATGGTGTTTATGTACCACATTTTCTTTATCCAGTCTGTCACTGATGGACATTTAGGTTGATTCCATATCTTTGCTATTGTCAATAGTGCTGCAACGAACATTCATGTGCATGTGTCTTTAGAATGATTTATATTCCTCTGGTATATACCAATTAATGGGATTGCTGTATTGTATGGTAGTTCTGCTTTTAATCTCTTTGAGAAATCACCATACTTAAGTAGACCCTTGAGTATGCTTTCCACAATGGTTGAACTAATTTACAATCCCACCAACACTCTATAAAAGTTCCCTTTTCTCCGCAACCTCACTAGCATCTGCTATTTCTTGACTTCAATAATAGCCATCCTGACTGGTATGAGATAGTATCCCAATGTGGTTTTGTTTTTTGTTTGTTTCTTTTGAAATGGAGTCTGACTATGTTGCCCAGGCTGGAGTGCAGTGGCAGGATCTCTGGTCACTGCAACTTCTGCCTCCCGGGTTCAAGCAATTCTCTTGCCTCAGCCTCCCAAGTAGCTGGGACTACAGGTGCACCACCACGCCTGGCTAATTTATGTATTTTTAGCAGAGACAGGGTTTCACGATGTTGGCCAGGCTGGTCTCGAACTCTTGACCTCAAATGATCCAAATGCCTCAGCCTCCCAAAGTGCTGGGGTTACAGGCATGAGTCACCACACCCAGCCCATTGTAGTTTTGATTTGCATTTTTCTAATTATCAGTGATTTTGAACTTTTTTTCATGTTTGTTGGCTGCCGGTATTTTTTTTTAAGTGTTTGTTCATGTCCTTTGCCTACTTTTTAATGGGGTGGTTTTTCTCTTATAAATTTGTTTACGTTGCTTATAGATGCTGGATATTAGGACAAATGCAGTGGCTCATGCCTGTAATCCTAGCACATTGGGAGGCCAAGGTGAGCAGATCACTTGAGACCAGGAGTTGGAGACCAGCCTGGCCAACTGGTTGTCATTCCTTGGGGTTTTGTTTGTTTGGGTTTTTTTTTTTTTTTTTTTTTTTTTTTTTTTTTTTTTTTTTTTTTTTTTTTTTTTTTTTTTAGACAGTCTCACTCTGTTGTCTAGGCTGAAGTGTAGTGGCATGATCTCGGCTCACTGCAACCTCTGCCTCCTTCCTGGGTTCAAGTGATTCTCATGCCTCAACCTCCCAAGTAGTTGGAACCATAGGTATGTACCAGCACACCTGGCTAATTTTTGTGTTTTTAGTACAGACAGGGTTTTGTCATGTTGCCCAGGCTTGTCTCAAACTCCTGGGCTCAGGTGATCCATCTGCCTCAGCCTCCCAAAGTGCTGGGATTACAGGTGTGAGCCACTGCACCTGGCCACAATGTCCTTTGGCTCCTTGTTGGTCTTGGTTGTAGAGTGACTAGACCAGACAGTTTCCTGGACTGGAGATAAAGTAAAGAGAAAATAGTCCTATCTGACTCTTGGAGCTGATACGCTGACAGCTATAACTGAAGCCCCAGGTCCCAACTATGTCCTCTTGGTCCCACCTGCTGGGGCTCTTTATTCTTCTACCCTTCATTCTTCTTAAATACAATTCTCCTAACCCCTCTTTTTCCCCACCCCACCTCCCCACCTCCCAAAACACTGGCATTGGTATTCTCTGGGCTCCTTATTCTAAGGCAGCAAGCTTTGAGTAGAAGCATTCTTTGCATTATGGAAAAAATAGTATGGGGTAAGAGTCCTTCATTGCCATTGATGTGTAAAGTAATTTTGAAAATCTTTTTTTTTGTTGTTAATGACACCAGGCTTTTACCACAACTTTCTTGCTGGGGGAAAAAAGGCCGAGTAATGACTTAGGGGAAATAAAGCAGGTATCTATTATATTCCTTAGGCTCTGAAACTCACTGCTGGAGTGGGTGGGAAGTCCCATGGGAGTGAGATTTACAGAATAAAGAAATATATCTGACAATATTTCCAAAAAAGTCTCCTCTGTTTCATTCTCTCTTCCCCATATACTCTATAAATGAGGGGCTTTGTGTACCTTGTTTATTGCTGCAGCACAGCTCCTATAGTAGTGCCTGGCATGTGGAAAGGACATCCCTGTTTACTGGGTTGGTAGATGGATGGGGTACAACCTTGTCCTATGTCAGTCTGGAGTGACTTTAAAGTCATTTATGCTGCTACTAAAAAAATTATGAAACCAAATAGGAATTAGTTTCTAATCACCCGTATCTTGTGTTGGCTCATGCCACTATTTTCTCCAAGTTCAGAATTAACTCTTTCATCTAGTTATTGATTAATGCTACATACTAATACAAATAATTCTTCAACTTCTGTTCTTTCTGAGAGGAACTACTGCACAGATAATTCAAAATATCAGATAAATTTTTACCTGATATGCATATTCCTTTTAGGTTGAGGAATTTCTAGCCCTAAGGTTAATTTTAACCAGTTAGACTTGGTCTTGCAAATTACGTGTGTTCATTAATACTTCTGCTGCCTAGAGAAAAATTTCCCCATACTGAATGGCTATAAGTATTCATAATTTTCTGATTCTGAAAGTAATATGAACTTACTATAGGAAACTTGAAAATTGCTTATAACAAAAATTTTTGCTTTTGCTGAATAGAGTGATAGATGTATGCATATTTGGAGAAGTTAACTGTACTCTATTAAGAAAGGAAGAGCCAGCTGGGTGTGGTGGTTCCCACCTTTAATCCCAGCACTTTGGAAGGCCAAGGTGGGCAGGTCATATGAGGCCAGAAGTTCAAGACCAGCCTGGCCAACATGGCAAAACCCTGTCTCTACTAAAAATAGAAAAATCAGCTGGGCATGGTGGCGTGCACCTATAATCCTAGCTACTCGGGAGGCTGAGTCATGAGAATCGCTTGAACCTGGGAGGCTGAGGTTGCAGTGAGCTGGGATCATGCTACTGCACTCCAGCCTGGGCAATAGAGCAAGACTGTCTGGAATAGAGGAAGTTAGAAACCAGCCTGTCTAGGTGCTGCCCAAGAGAAGGATAACAAAGGGAAAGCCTTGTTTGGCTTGTAGCTTGAAAGAATTGAAAGATGAAACACAACTGAAGGACATACAGGAATTGCCCTGGACTGTCAAATTATCCTCTGTCTTTCCTACAAAATCTTCTGTAAAAAGTATCGTTTGTGGACCGGGAGCAGTGGCTAACGTCTGTAATCCCAGCACTTTGGGAGGCTGAGGCAGGCAGATGACCTGAGGCCAGGATTGCCTGACCAACATGGTGAAACCCCATCTCTGCTAAAAACACAAAAATTAGCCAGTGTGGTGGTGGGTGCCTGTGGTCCCAGCTACTAGGGAAGCTGAGGCAGGAGAATCACTTGAGCCCAGGAAGCAGAGGCTGCAGCGAGCCAAGATCAGGCCACTGTACTCCAGCCTGGGCAACGGAGCAAAACTCTGTCTAAAAAAAAAACAGTAACATTTGGTCCTAATGGAATCCTTCTGGGGAACAAAAGAGGTTTGAGTCGTGTTTAATGACAGGCTCAAGGCTATGTGACAGGAACTTTGAGTTAGCCTTAGAGACTAACATGGAAAAATGTACAAAGAAGAAAATGTAAATGCTCTGTAATTCCACTTCACAGAAATGACCAATTTTGACTTGGCAGTATGTTTTCTTCCTTATTTTATGTATGTATGGTATGTATTATGTGAGCATACCCATAAAATCATGACTACATTGTATAATTTTCAAGCCTGCATTTTTCACCTAACAGTAAATATGACTACTGAATGCTATTAAATCTTCTTCAAAACATGATATTCAGTGGCCATATAATAGTTCATCAGTGTAGACATACCAAAGTTTAATCATTTCTCTATTATAGATATGTATCAGTTTCTTTTATTATTACAAAAATCCTAGCCTGAATATATATTAATGTAAATATAAATGGCCATCTGCAACTTGTTCCTTAGCATGCAGTTCCAGAAGTCAAAGGCCATAAATTTTTTTTTTTTAAATGGAGTCTGGCTTTGTCGCTAGGCAGTCTGGAGTACAGTGGCACGATCTCAGCTCACTGTAACCTCCCTCTCCCCAGTTCAAGTAATTCTACTGCCTTAGCCTCCCAAGTAACTGGGATTAGAGGCGCCCACCACCACGCCTGGCTAATTTTTGTATTTTTAGTAGAGTCACAGTTTTACCATGTTGGCCAGGCTGGTCTCAAACTCCCAACCTCAAGCGATCCACCCACCTCAGCCTCCCAAAGTGTTGGGATACAGGCATAAGCCACCACACCCAGGCTACATGTTTAGCTTTAATAGATCTTGTCATTTTTCCAAAGTAGTCACACCAGTTTACATCCCATCAGCAAGGTGTGCTTTACATCCTTGTCAACATTTGGTATTGTCAGTCTTTTTAATTTTAGCCATTCTGGTGGATGTGTAAGCGTATCTTGCTGCGGTTTTAATTTGACCTTTTATGATAGCTAATATCAAGCACCTTTTTATATGGTTACTGCTCATTTAGATATACTCTTTTGTGAAGTGTGTGTTCAAATCTTCGTCCGTTTTTCTATCCAGTAAGTTGGAAATATGTATGCGAATATCTTTTTCCACTCTGTGGGTTCCCCTTTCCACTCTCTCAATGGTATCTTTGGATTAACAGAAATTTTTCATTTCAATATGGTCATTAATCCATTTTTTCCTTTACTGAGTAGTGCATTTTGTGCCTCTTTAAATGACCTGTGCCAATTCCAAGATTATAAAGATGCTCCTCTGTGTTTCCCTTAAGAGTTTTATTGTTTACTCTTTCACATTTAGATCTGTAATTCATTTGGAATTGTTTATTACATAGGATGTAAAGTAGGGGTCCAGAAATATTGTATTACATACAGATAGTCAATTCGCCCAGCACCAGTTAACAGAAAAATCATCTTTACCCTCTGACCTACAATATTTATTGCCTTTGTCATATGTCAGGTGACCACATATATGTGGTTCTGTTTCTGGACTCTTCATTCTGCTCCCTTGGTTGATTGTTTATATATTCTTGTGCCAATATTACAGTGTTTTAACTGCTATATCTCATAGTATAAATTCTTCACTTTGTTCTTCAAGATAGCCTTGTTTGCCCACTTTTATGAAGGGATAGTTGCAATTTTTTTCTTGTTGCTATGTAAGAATTTTTATTGATAAGCATATTCATATTCACCTCTTATTTGTATTATAAGTATTATTCCTATTTGTCATTTAACTTTTGATTTTATTTATAGTTTCTCTTGCCATAAAGAAGTATTACATTTGGCCAGGCACAGTGGCTCATGCCTGTAATCCCAGCACTTTGGGAGGCTCATGCAGGTGGATCATTTGAGGTCAAAAGTTGGAAACCAGCCTGGCCAAGCTGGTGAAACCCCATCTCTACTAAAAATACAAAATTAGCCAGGCATGGTAGCATGCGCCTGTAATCTCAGCTACTCCAGAGACTGAGGCAGGAGAATTGCTTGAACCTGGGAAGCAGAAGTTGCAGTGAGCCAAGATCATGCCATTGCACTCTAGCCTGGACAACAAGAGTGAAACTCTGTCTCAAAAATAAAAATAAGAATAAAAAGCAAAAAAAATGGTATTAAATTTTTACAAATCGAGGTCTATAGATATTGTATTTAGTGATACACACAGAAACATACACATCTATTTTGGGAAGGTCATAAGGTTAGGTTTTTGTTTTTTTTTTTATACTCTAAGTTCTGGGGTAGTGTACAGAACATGCAGGTTTGTTACACAGGTATACATGTGCCAGGATGGTTTGCCGCACCTATCAACCCATCATCTACATTAGATATTTCTCCTAATGCTATTATTCTCCCCCCCACCACCACCTGCCAGCAGGCCCTGGTGTGTGATGTTCCCCTCCCTGTGTCCATGTGTTCTCATTGTTCAACTCCCACCTATGAGTGAGAACATGTGGTGTTTGATTTTCTGTTCTTGTGTCAGTTTGCTGAGAATGATGATTTCCAGCTGCATCCATGTCCCTGCAAAGGACATGAATTCATCCTTTTTATGGCTGCATAGTATTCCATAGTGTATATGTGCCACATTTTCTTTATCCAGTCTATCATTGCTGAGCATTTGGGTTGGTTTGAACTATTTGCTATTATGAACAGTTCTGCAATAAATGTACATGTGCATGTGTCTTTATAGTAGAGTGATTTGTAATCCTTTGGGTATATACCCTGTAAGGGGATTGCTGGGTCAAATGGTATTTCCAGTTCTAGATCTCTGAGGAATCATCACACTGTCTTCTACAATGGTTGAACTAATTTATACTCCTACCAGCAGTGTAAAAGCATTCTTATTTCTCCACATCCTCTCCAGCATCTGTTTTCTCTTGACTTTTTAATGAATGCCATTCTAACTGGCATGAGATGGTATCTCATTGTGGTTTTGATTTGCATTTCTCTAATGACCACTAATGATGAGCCTTTTTTTATAAGTCTGTTGGCTGCATAAATGTCTTCTTTTGAGAAGTGTCTGTTCATATCCTTCACCCACTTTTTGATGGTTTTTTTTTTTCTTGTAAATTTGTTTAAGTTCTTTGTAGATTCTGGATATTAGCCTTTTGTCAGATGGATAGATTGCAAAAATTTTCTCCCATTCTGTAGGTTGCCTGTTCACTCTGATGACAGTTTCTTTTACTGTGCAGAAGCTCTTTAGTTTAATTAGATCCCATTTGTCTATTTAGGCTTTTGTTGCCATTGCTTTTGGTGTTTTAGTCATGAAGTCTTTGCCCATGCCTATGACCTGAATGGTATTGCCTAGGTTTTCTTCTAGGGTTTTTATAGTTTTAGGTCTTAGATTTAAGTTTTTAATCCATCATCAGTTAATTTTTGTGTAAGGTGTAAGGAAGGGATCCAGTTTCAGCTTTCTGCATATGGCTAGCCAGTTTTCCCAACACCATTTATTAAATAGGGAATCCTTTCCCCATTGCTTGTTTTTGTCAGGTTTGCCAAAGATCAGATGGTTGTAGATGTGTGGTGTTATTTCTGAGGCCTCTGTTCTGTTCCATTGGTCTATACCTCTGTTTTGGTACCAGTACTCTGCTGTTTTGGTTACTATAGTCTTGTAGTATAGTTTAAAGTCAGGTAGCATGATGCCTCCAGCTTTGTTCTTTTGCTTAGGATTGGCTTGGATATGTGGGCTCTGTTTTGGTTCCATATGAAATTTAAAGTAGTTTTTTTCCAATTCTGTGAAGAAAATCAATGGTAGTTTGATGAGAATAGCATTGAATCTATAAATTAATTTGGGCAGTATGGCCATTTTCACAATATTGATTCTTCCTGTCCATGAGCATGGAATATTGTTCCATTTGTTTGTGTCCTCTCTTATTTTCTTGAGCAGTGATTTCTAGTTCTCCTTGAAGAGGTCTTTTACATCCTTTGTAAGTTGTATTCCTAGATATTTTATTCTCTTTGTAGCAATTGTGAATGGGATTTCACTCATGATTTGGCTCTCGGTTTATCTGCTATTAGGGTATAGAAATGCTTGTGATTTTTACACATTGATTTTGTATCCTGAGACTTTGCTGAAGTTGCTTGTCAGCTTAAGGAGATTTTGCACTGATACAATGGGGTTTTCTAAACATACAATCATGTCATCTGCAAACAGAGGCAACTTGACTTCCTCTTTTCCTAATTAAATACCCTTTATTTTTCTCTCTTGCCTGATTGCCCTGGCCAGAACTTCCAATACTATGTTGAATGGTATTGGTGAGAGAGGGCATCCCCATCTTGTGCCAGTTTTCAAAGGGAATGCTTCCAGTTTTTCCCCATTCAGAATGATATTGGCTGACACAAACCTATTTTTATGCTTAGGAAGTTTTTCCCCAATCTCCAGGAAGTTTAAATCTAATGTTTATAATCACAATATTGGGTGTGGTTGACTATATGAATGTAAATATCTTTTTCTCTAAAGTAATCAAAAAACCTCAGTTTCTAGAGTAGGAAATTCAGATTCAAAAAAGGGTTGAGGAGAATTCATCCTGTTTGAAATCAGAAAAATATGAATTCTGAGAAAGTGTTTGGTTATTTCCCTTAATCCCACCCTCATGGGTTAATTACTTTTGGAAGAAAAAAATGTCCCCACTATTTCATCTGATTGGTCTGAGCAGGGGATAGTCCCAAGATAGTCCCAATCAACAAAGTGGATTGCTGTGGTAGGGTTAGAAGGAGTTACTGGGGCCTGGGTTTCCAAGACTGGAGCTGGGGCTGACAACCAACTGGGATCCTCCTGTTCTATGGGTAGTCAGCACTCAGGTGATCAAGAACCTGCTGGTTCAACCACTGTGGCCCACAGGAGGCTGCCTGGGAGCTACTGGCTACATTATGAGGTTTCTCAATATGCCTGACCAGTATAGCAGTGGCATCTCATCACATAGAATTCCCTGTTAACTGTCTTCTCTGGAAATGGAGAGGGAAAGATGGTAGTTTGGTTATCTGATTTCTTTTTCACAAAACCAAACCATTGAAGTGATTATTAAGAGGCAGGATGGAAGCCCAGCTGATGAGATGGAAATATAGTTTTCGTTCTAGGTTTATTTTGATCCTGTGCTCATTTTTTTTCTTTGCACTAAGAAAAAACAGAAAGGCATAAAACCCCTCTTGGCACTATGAGTGTTGTATTTAGTCCATGGGCAAAGAGAGTTTTATGGGAAAGTTTGCTGTGTGCCAGCAAAGCATTTTATTTTCCTCCATCTATAGTTTTTAAAACAAAAACAAAAACATTAACTAAAACAAAGTCTGCCATCTCCTCAGAAAAAAAAAGGAAAGAAAAAGAAGAAAACCCAAAGAATTGCTTGTACTAATATGAAACTTTTCATAATTTAGTCTTTCCCAAAAATTAATGCATAGGACTGATGGCAGTTATGAAACATTTAAAACTCTGGCTTTTCAGTAATTTAATGTCCTCTTCAGACATCCTTGGAAGAAAGCCAAAAGGGACTGAACTCATCTTCTGAAAAGCTAAAAGATGATTGTCTCCTTTGGCTCTACTATTTGACTATCTAAATATCCAGCTTTCAAAGAAGCTAGAATAAGCCAGTTTAGATGATGACAGATTTTTCCTTCTTCTTAAAGTTATGGTAAATTATGTTCATATATTCACATACAGTCTTTGTAGATGGTTATTTTAATGGTGCAGAGGGAGCTCTACTGCCCTTGGATGACTTCCACATCTGCTATCTAAAACCTGAGAGTTTCTACTCAAGTTTTGCCTTTTAACAAGGCTTTTCAGGGATAAAATGCAATACTCTCAAAAGTTAATACTAATTATTGTTACCTCTGCATGAATGGCTTTACCAGGCCTTCCCTCCAGGGCTAGTGATGGTGTTGTCATCGTTGTCATCTTCATCTTCGTCTTGTTCTTCTTCCTCTTCCTCTTCATCTCCTCCTTCTCCTCCTTCTCCTTCTCCTTCTTTATTTTTACTTCCATCTCCCTTTCCTGGTACTTAGGGCTAGCTTTGACAGTAAGAAGTTACACACTCTTCTGGGAGCCAGGCTCAACTTAGGGGATCACAAAGGACGAAGGAAGCAGCTGGGCAGAAGCTACAGAGCCTGTGACACAACCAGAAAATAGGCACAATGGCAGTCTGCTCTATACTCCTGCAAAAACACACCTGGATTTTATGCCTCCTCCCTTCTTCCAACAAGATAAATTGATTATTCTCAGCAAGAATAAAGTTGGGGTAAGGAGAGAAAACCATATTTTGGCTGGGAAAATGAGAGACAAGGAAACAACTCTTGGCTGGAGACACACACTCAGGGTTCCTTAAGACTGAGAAGTCATCTTGGATTGCCTTTGCAGAGGTAGCAAAAGGCTTCCAGAAACTGTGTTGAGCCTCATCCCGGCCCAGCTGCTCAGCCCACCCTGGGCCTTGTACATCAGGTCAACTGTTGAGGCGTAGCTTGTCTCCTTATCTAGGCAAAGCCACAACTCAACTTCCAACACTGTGAGTGTTTTTATTACACACCTCTCTCTCTCTCTCTCTCTCTCAATTTCCATGAAGCAATTGATGTTCTATAAGAAATAATTGATTTCTACTTGGATCTTTCCTAGAAAACCAAGATTACAAGATTTTTATATACTGGCTAGGCACGGTGGCTCACGCCTGTAATCGCACCACTTTGAGAGACCTAGGCAGGCAGATCACTTGAGGTCAGCAGTTTGAGACCAGCCTGGCCAACATGGTGAAACCTCATCTCTACTAAAAATACAAAAATTAGCTGGGTGTGGTGACAGGTGCCTGTAATCCCAGCTACTTGGAAGGCTGAAGCAGGAGAATCACTTGAACCAGGAAGGCAGAAGTGGTAGTAAGCAGATCACACCACTGCACTCTAGCCTGGGCAACAGAGCAAGACTCTGTCGCAAAAAAAA